>NW_008588844.1:2291-23621 GCF_000691845.1 Merops nubicus
CTGCCTCCTCCTTTGGAGCTGGGCAGAGATCTGAAGTTAGAAGTTCATCTGAGTTTAGACTTACCCAACAAAAACCAATCTCCAGATGACTTTGCTCCCCGGGGAAGCTCTTTTGCAGATATATAGGCTGCTGTGCTCGCAGAGGGAGGGATGCTGTAGGGCAAGAACAAGGCATGGGAGATCAGGGTTTGCTTTTCTTAGCAATACTTCTGCCTATTTACAGCCCTCCTCAGACTGCTGCTGTGACTAACCTACCAGTAGCAATGCTAATAGCAGCCAGGAGTAAGCAGGGCTAGTTATTTACTGAAAACAACAAATAAATAAGTGAGGATATGAGCATGGGTTACATTTTTCTTGAGTCTAAATCCCTGTTCTTTGGCATGGGAGTTGCTAGAGGCTGAGTCTCACCTGTGCTAGCTACAGCTCTCTTTGCAGATGTGCTGAAGGATGGTTCACGTGTTAAGAGCCAGTGACTCATAATTGGACCTTCTGGGAAACATTATGGGTCACCTCAATTCAGCAAGGACTTCCAGAGGGAGGAAATGGAGCTTAAAATTGCTGAGGGACTCGAGCTTGTGCTGCACACAGGATATCAGGTGGCAGGAGGAGGAACTGACTCTGGCCAGAGGGGCCTGGAAAGGAGCCTGCCTTGGTAGGAACAGACCTGCAAGGCTCCTAGTGAGGATGTGAGCTAGCTATGAAGGTGGGAGGGAGTCTCTGGCTAATTTTGAACTTTGCATTAATGAAGCTAGCTTCCAAAGGGGGAACATTCTTGGGAAAACAGGAAGAGAAAGAGGTTGAAGCGGAGCCAAAACTTAGGCTGGGTGAACAGCAGGATTCATAAATCTGTGCACCATTTTTACCTGCTCTCTCAGCATCCCAGTCAGGAAAGGAAACCAAACTTTCACATGTGAAAGCTGCATAGCAAGCACAGTCTGTATGGCTGAACCCTCAGCTGAGCAGCTGAATGAGAGACTGGCTGTTGGTGAAGGGTGATTGCACACAGAGCTGTTCACGTTCACAGGAGAAAAATCCTGTTAAATGAATGTTAAGTGTCACTGTTTAGGAACCAAAGTCAGATCAGGTGAATAAGGTGGATAAGACACGTTGTTCATCTGATGAAAGAGGCTGAATCCAGCCTTTCAAGTGAGGTGTGGATGAAGCTGCATAAATAAAATTTACACATAAATTAATAAAACAAATAAAAGGTGAAGCTGCATAAATAAAATCTACACAGTTAGCTGTAGATTCCTAATAAAACTTCCCTTTTTTCAATGGAAAAAGAAGTGACCTCACAGGGTGACATATCCCGTTGTCACACTGCCATGAAGCTCCCTAGAAATGATGTTCCTGTGTGGATGGCTCAGCCCAGGTACCTCTTTGTGAGATGGCTGAGTCTGAGCTCAGGGAGGTGAATCCCAACCATACAAACAGCTTTTCTTCAGTCATAGTAGATTTTTCAAAACCTGGAACTAATGCCTGAGAAGGAGAACTTAGCTTCAGAGCTTGCAGTCCCCAATATCGATCTGTGAGCACATCTCCATCTCCCTAAAATGATTTCTTTATGCATCTACACATCTTCCACACTTCTGATGGCAGCTCCTGCTAGGTTTGACCAAAGGGGTAGTGCTTTGCTGTTGATGCTCCCACGACACAGGAGTTCATCCCAGTCTGCTGTCTGACCCAAGCCTACGAGGGGCCAGTTCATTGAGCACAATTTATTCCAGATCTTTGCAGAAATATACGATGCTCTTGAGCCCGGACAGATGTGGAGCCAATAGGGAGCTGTCTGGCTGCACAAGCTTTTTATATGTGTTTTTTTAACTAAATCAGAAATCCAAATGCAAAAGTCAGCACTCGGGGATGTCTACGTGGATTTGTGACTCTCCTGACTGGGTCCTAAAGTTATAAACCAACAAAGGGATTAAATATGTACTTTTTTTTTGTTTATATGACAGACCCAAGAGGAATAACGTTGCTCATTTACAGAATCAGAGAACATTGAAATGGAAAAGGTTTCTTCAAACCATTGAGGTAAACTCCTGGCCCTCTTGAAGGTGTTTTTAGGCTGGTTTTGATAGCACTCACTGTCACCATTTTTCACAGGAAGACATCTCTTCTGCCAGCTCTGATGTTTTTCCACGTGTTCTGTAGGTCCTTGTCCACTCCAGCTTAAAAAAAATGTCCAGAAATGGGACATATGCTGGTAATTCTGAGACATATACTAACATAAAACAAAGCTATTTAAAGAAACTGTGATATAATCAATTTTATTCAGACCTATCAGAGAGTCATGTGTGAAAGAACTGGAAGAGATTGGATAAGTGATGCTGTTGGCAGTGAGTGCACAAGTGCTGTGTTTGCTTGAGCCCACAGAAATGGGTTCAAGGAGGATTAGACCTCTGGATAAGTACACATCAAGCTCCTGAATCCTATTCTGTCCATCCCCCTGACCCTAGTGCTGCCCTCATCAGAGGTGAAAACCAAAACCACTGCCAGCTAATCAGGTGCTCAGCCAAATACGTGTGGGTTGTGTCACACTCGCTGCCTTCGTGCCAGAAAGGGGGATCCAGACCCTTCCCAGCAGGAAGGTGGGGGCCAGCCTGAACTTCTGCTCCTAGAATGTGGACCAGAGAGATCCTGGGCAGGTAACTGACTGCCCCAAGTTGCAATCATAATTTCAGGCAAAGAGGAATGATAAATTCCTGTGTCCCCCTGCAAACCTGCTGGTGAAGTGCTCTGAGCTGAGAAGGCAGCACAGGACACTCAATGGGCAGCACAGACTCTCTTCATACCTTTGTACAAACATCACAGCTCAAATGTGCTGATGCTGGAGAACTCTGGTGGGCTGCAACCTTGGACTGCACTGTTTTAGAAACATTGAGCTGAAAAAGGTCACACAGAATAATGATGGCAGCTGAGGGCAAGGTTAACCACATGAACCCTGCAGGAGATCTTCAGCCAAGGAGATATGGATGCACCATCCCGGGCAGGAGACCTTGTGCTGTGGTCCAGATGAACAGAAATTGGAAAAGATGGGATTTGTTCCAACTTTGAGATGATGCCCTGACTCCCTCTGAGCCTAGGGTGCTTTTCCAGTGAATCCTAGGTCTTCTTGATGTGGCTGGTGTCACTACCAGGACTGTTTTATAGACCCTACAGCTGGGGCAATGCTGGTGACTACTGTAAAGGGCTGTTGGAAGTCAACCAGCCCACACTGGAAAAGCCCCAGGAAAGACAGACCCTGAACTCCAGGGCCTCACCATTGCCTTATCAGAGAAGAAGGGAGGCTGTATCTTTTACAAATAGCTGGAAGAATCCAGGAGGAGAGTGTGAGGCAAATACAGGGTCAGGCTGGGAGAAAAGCCTCGTATTTGTGGTTAGTTTTTCAGTATAGGAAGAAGTGATGACAGCTTGTTCACTTCCCTCCAAATCCCTCTGTCATCTAGTCCTGGGAGAGAATGGGGGTCTCTACATGGGGCACACTATATTTTTAATCCAATTATAATATGGCTCAGTCCCTTTCCTATAGTTCCAGCTGAAGCATGAATACAATTAGACAGCAACTGAGTTTAGCAGCCACAGCCATAAACTTGATGGTTTGCATAATATAGATGGGAGTTTCCTTGGAGATTTGCTGGAGATATTGAAGTGCAGGTTTTGGTTTTGTTTTTTTCTTCCAGAGATAAAAACAAAGACTCCAGTTCTTTTGCAAAAGCCAGAAATACCAAGCTCATTTCTCTAGAAAGAAGGGGCTGTGCAGTGCATGTTCTTATCTTGCTAACGTTGTCGTGGACTGCTGTTGAGTTCAGTGTGGCTTTGGGTCTTAATTTAAAGGCTGCAGTTTGCAGGATTTGGTTTAGATCCATGAAAGGTATGAAAACCCTTCCCCAAATCCAGCATGACTTGTTTTCACATAGCGTTGTTCAATCAAATATGTGACAATCAAGTAGTTCTACAGCCAAATTAAAGTATGGGAATAGAAATAAAAAAGCAAAACAACCTAAAACTGTTGAACTGTTTGATGGCACAAGTCAGGGATGTGCTTACAAGGAAGGGAAAAGATGTTGTGGCCATCCTGCTGTCATTGACACTTGGCCAGAGTAATCTGGTAATTAAATTTAGCATGTTTTGGGCAGGTAAGCACTTTAAAAACATAATTCAACTCAACTGCCCCAGGTAAGGTATGTCCCTGACCAAGGAGCACTGAGTTCCTCAGTGTGGAAATTCAGACACAACAGAACATCTCTTTATTATGCTGTGATTCTATATTTCTATTAAGGCAACGTGCCTAAAAAGAAATTGGGTTCTAATCATTGTCATAACAGGGTTGTAAAACATATCTGCACGTTTTGGTCCTCTTCATATAGTCAAGATGTTATCATTTCCTGAAATACTTGGAGGAAGTGGCTCAATTTCCCACTCAGCTCTTCCTTCACACAGGTCTGAAGGTGTAATGGGCTGTTGGATGCTTCACAGTGAATCCTCTGGGTCTTCACTCACCTGCATGCCCCATGGTCAAACTGAAAGTGAGTTGGAAGAATTAAGTCCAGGGATGTAATTCTCTACTTTCCATTACAAGGGGAGGAAAAAAAAAACAACCCAAAAAAACTACTCTGGGTTCTGGCAGACATCATTTGAACCATTTCTAATTTTATTTACCTATAGATTCATCCCATGTGGTGGGTTATTTAGACTTTCTATTATGGATGGTTCTACTTACTTAATGCAAGAACATTTGTAAAAACAGACACGTGCACTGGATACAACACACAGTCTATCTCTTCCCAAGCAGAAAAAAACCTTCCAGAAATCTCCCCACTGCCAAAGATCTGGGACTCTATCCAGGTATCTGTCTGCTTTTGCTTTGAATTTTCCATCCAGAGCTTGTGAAATATACGTCAAGCTAATTCTGTAGGTCATGCTGATGGCAGAGCCAGAGGCTCCCCAGCCAGACTGGGCAGTTAGCTCAGCAGGTACATGGCAAACCAGACAGGAGCACCAGATGGGTGCCAGATTTCTCTGAGTTCCCCTTTGACTTCCACAGACCATACCCTGGTGAACGAATTGCAGTTCTGGGCCTCAAAAAGGTGGTGAGGAAGAAATGGCCTGAGGCAGCTGCAGCTTCCATGGAGGATTGGGTGCTGTAAGGAATCCAAAGACAGCCAGAGAGGGCTGACAGATGAGATGCAGGGCTATGGCAGAGCAGGGCCTGGCTGGGGGAGCAGCTGGAAGCCAGGTGAGACGTGGCAGCACGTCCCAAACGACGTGCCATGGTTACATTCAGTTACTCCATGGTCTCTTTGCTATTTTCTTACAGGTATTTGTAATTCAATTTTTCCAAGTCAGTTTGAATAACTCTTAACTGGCTAAATAAATAGCCTCAAACAAAATATTTAATTAGAATTTCCTTCAAAAAAATTATTTCATTAGAATTTCCCAAACATTAAATGTCTCCTTTTTTTTTACAAAATCAGTGTTTTCGACTGTTGGTTTTGCAGAGTACTTTTTTTTGTCTGGAAAGTTTAAAAGGTGGTGGGGTTTTTTTTGAGATTCTGAGACCCTGAAGAGTACAGGGTAGAGCTGCTGTGGCTTTTCACAGTATTTCATCCTGGCTCATTTGTCTCTCTGTTTATGGAGATAGGAGGCTGCTATGAAGTCTTTTCTGGATCTTCCCATCTCAGATGTCTGGGACACTTTCTACTCCTTCCTTTTGAAATTAGAGTGAAAGGATCTTTTCTGCTCTCGTCTCAGTTCTTATCATCATGCCAAAAGCTGTCTTGAATTATGCAGCTTTTGTAAAACTCCTACAAATGTGTTTATCTAAGAACCAACCGTAAAAATTGAATTGAAAGGACCAAATCCTGCACTGCACTTACTCTGAATTGAGGAGGTACTCAGGGAAAGCCTGAATGGCAGCATGTGAATAAGGGCAAGGCAGAGATTAACCCATCCTCTAGGGAAGTTGAGGCACCAAGGGCAGGCAATCCTCCCCTAAGCAGAGTCCCCTGTGGATCCCATGTGTCGTGGCAGAAAGAGAGTTCATTGAGGACATCAATATAAAAATAAAGATCAAACTTCTTACCTGCTTTGCCTGACACACTCCTGAGGTAGCTGACAGTTGTTTTTGTAGCAGTCATACACAGAAAACTTGTCTGCTGGTAAACAAAACACAGTTTGCCTTTTCCTTACCAACTGTTTTGCTGAAGGACAGTGTGCTGGTAGTGCTCAGCATGTCCTGAGTGCTGGGTCGTGGCTGGGGAAGACATTGAGAGGTCTTGAAGGTCCTTTTTCTCTCATACCCTTTGGCATTATCATTGCTAACCAAGTTATAATCATATTAAAATCACTAGAATCTCCTTATTGCAACTGTTTTACTTAAGGACAGTGTGCTGGTAGTGCTCAGTATGTCCTGAGTGCTGGGCTGTGGCTGGGGAAGACATTGTGAGGTCTTGAAGGTTACCAGAGTCCTTTTTCTCTCATGCCCTTTGGCATTATCATTGCTAACCAAGTTATAATCATATTAAAATCACTAGAATCTCCTTATTGCAAACATTGCCTTCTGACTACAGCCACTGAGCTCCCTCCCCTTTTACTTGGGCATGGATAACAAAGAATCTGTAGGTATGGAAAACATGTAAAACTCAGGGATTTAGGATCTCCCCAGAGAGGACTGATATTCTAATGACTGCACAATTAAAACTTAATTCTAAAATACCAGACTGGGTATTGGTGGGGATTCATGCCACAGGAGAGACTGGATCTAGAATTTGAGGCATTTTAAAGACATCCTTAACAAAACAGATCTCAGCTCAAACTGCTGGGCATGAAAAGCCACAAATACATGAAACTTGAAATATACATTTTGTTAAACATTTAATTTGTTATCTATCAGAAGTAATGCATGAACATATCGTGGGAGTTGGCTTTTAGTCACATTTGGTGTTCTGTTTATTCCATAGAAACTGGGAGGTCATTTTTGTAGGAGACACTCTGCTGGAAAGCATAAATGTGCCACACCAGAATCCAGAAAAAAAACAACAAATAGATGACACTTTTAAGAGAGGAGCAACACTGAAAGCACCATGGAGGACAAGCAGGTTCCCATGCAGCTGCATGCTCAAAAGAAGAGACCAGCATAGATGCAACAGTTGAGGACAAAGGCAGCATGCTACAAAATGTTTAGAAAGCCATGTTCTTCAGGGAGCACATGGAGGAGGAGCTAAACTGGGTCCTGTGCAAAGCTGTGCATGGATGATCTCTGCCAGCACTCAGAGAAGTAATGAAAGTCCCTGCTGAGATTCAGAAGGGCCTAGAGCAAGCCCCAAAGACCAGAGATGACATTTTCCCAACCTGTCAGGTCCTGCACAGTTACCACACATGGTTTGCCAGTCTGGTGGCCCTGCAGAACCTTTCCCTTCTGCTGCTGGGGGACTGGTGACCTGTCAAACTGTCTTTCACTGAGAGCCAGGAGATTCCAAAGGATTTCTGTAAGGCAAGAGAGGACATGGAGTTATCAAGATATGAAGTGTCAGTGATTTGCAGCTAATATTTGCATGCTGGCTCTCCCCCATGGTGGTTTACTTCTGTCTCAGCAGAGCCTAATGGCAATGAAAAGCTGCAATAATGCAATTAAACATAAAATCACCTAGAGGGGAAAAAAAAACCCTCCCAGCTTAGACCACTGCTTCATTCTTCCTGAAAAAAAAAAAATAGCCTAGAAATTTGATTCTCACATTTTGTTTCCTGCTAAAGCTTCCAATCCATTTACCCCAGAAAAGAAAATCTCCTTTGCTTTATCTGTAAATCAATATTTCAGATGCACAGGCACTCTAAACCAGTCCTCTGAAATCTGTCCTGACACACCTGATAAAATCTAGAGAATAACTTAATTTGGCATTAAATGAGAAGGATGGGTAGAGAAATGCCTGGATTCATGCACGTTTAATCTCATCAAGAACAGGGACAAACGTTGCTACCAGAACTCCTAACACAAACAGCAGTAACTATGCTCACAGAGCCAAACAATGGAAATAAAGGAGCTAGATGTAGAGCAGACTGAGAAATTATTGCCTAAACTAATGCAGAGCACAGCAAATAAAGCCCCTCAAAGGAAGATAAACACAAAAATGAAGATGAGCAGAAAACAGAGGAACTGACATGTTGCAGGAATTGTGTGTTTTCCAGTGCAGGATCCCAGGAATCTGTCAGTTTAGTGCCTTGGTGCTGAGGGTTCTTACCTGCACACTGCTGGTTCTGGTTTGCAGTTCATCAGAGCAGTAATGTGGAGAGCAACGTTTTATTTGTGAACCATTTTGTTCCCATTTTCCCAGCCAGAAAGCTTAAAAATACATTAGGTCATTTTGGGGGGGGAAATAGCTCCTCCTTTTCATGGACATTCACTGTCTTTTCTTACTGTCTCTCTCAGGAATCTTCTGTTAAATTAAAGATAACAATAGAATATGATTGAGCAAATTCTATTACATACACAAATGAACAAAATACAAGAATTACACAGTTAAGTGTCATTTAGCACAGAAACCCTGAAGAATATACAAAAGAAGGTTAAATTCTGATGCTTTAGGCTGAGTGAAGCTGGTTTACTGGCTAAACTGACAGTTTAAGTTCATCCAGCATGGCCTCCTAATAATTTCCTTTGAAACATTAAGGATAGAGGGTATGAGTCTCTGCAATAAAGGTGGGGGATGAATATATTGGTCTTTAAAACAGTGTTCAGAACAACTTTTCTTCCAGAGACCTTCTGATTTGCCACTTAAGGTAGGATTTGGCTCCTGGAATGTCTGTATGCAGGTGTTTGTGAGCACACTGTGGAAGCTCCTCTTCCAGTTCATTTAGGACAGTCACTTGAGCTCATTCAGGTGCCTAAATAAAGGTGCCTAGTTAATCACAGAATCAGAGCATCATTCATGTTGGAAAAGACCTCTAAGGTCATCAAGTCCAACCATCATCCCACACCACCATGACCATCAAACCACATTCCCAAGTGCCACATCTGCATGTTTTTTGAACCCCTCCAGGGATGTGACTCCAGCACCTCCCTGGGCAGCCTGGTTCAAAGCCTCACCACTCAGCCAGGAAAGAAATTCTTCCTACTATGCAATCTAAGCCTCCTCTGGTGCAACTTAAACCCATTTCCTCTTGTCCTATCACTACTAACCTGAAGACACCAACGCCCACCTCACTCCAACCTCCTGTCAGGGAGCTGTAGAGAGCCATAAGGTCTCCCCTCAGCCTCCTCTTCTCCAGCCTAAACAACCCCAGGTCCCTCAGCTGCTCCTCAGGAGACATGTTCCCCAGATCCTCCAGGGAGATGTACCTTGGTGCCATGAGGAGACATCTCTACAGGGCTGGCAGATGGGGCAGTTATGATGGGACTTATGGCAAATCAGCAGCAGAGGGATGCTAAAGAGATACTCTCTGCTATCTAAAATAACCCTTGACTGTGGTTCAGCAACTCAAGTGAAACCTGGTGACTTCTTTTTTGGCTTTTCTCTGATCTTAATAATTACACTTTTTAATGTATAGTGCCTTTCCCAGATCCCCCAGGGAGATGTACCTTGGTGCCAAGAGGAGACATCTCTACAGGGCTGCTAAAGAGATACTCTCTGCTATCTAAAATAACCCTTGACTGTGGTTCAGCAACTCAAGTGAAACCCGGTGACTTCTTTTTTGGCTTTTCTCTGATCTTAATAATTACACTTTTTAATGTATAGTGCCTTTATTGAGTCACCTGGGCCTGATTCTGACATGCAGGATAACTCTGGAGAATCTGTACATAAGATTTTTAAAGGGTAATGATACTCTGTGATTAACAGCAAGGGAAAAACACAAAATTCACCATGTTCCTTTGGACTAAAGGCTGCCCTAGCACTGGGGGCTGTCCCTGCTTTGAGAGGGAGATTGGACTGGATGACCAGGAGACCTCCAGAGATCTCTTCCAACTGACTTTTCTAAACTGCTCTGGGTCTGGGTTACTCAATCCTACACAACAGAGCATCTTCCTAATCTCCTCAGGAGGTCTGCTCCACTCCTGAGTTAAACCAGAAGCCAGTATTTATGTTTTCCATGGCTTTTCTGTGTGAGTCTGAAGTGGTTCAAGGATTCCCCATGGGCTGTGTGTCTATTTACATTTGTAAAGGTTCCAGCACTCCCTCTGTGCCATGCAAAGAAGTGTCTCAAAGGGACTGCAATGTTCTTCAACTGTGTCTGACTACATGGAGGCCTCATGTCAGGACATAGCTCACTGACTTGAGGAAAACCTAAGTGTGGACTTCTATATTTAAGCAGTTTTCAGAACCCAGATAGCAAAGAAAACAGGAAGTTCTGAGTTTAATCAGACCAAGACTGTTGTTCTGTGAGCAGCAAAGCCTTCCTGACTGTGAAAATTCATTGCATTTACACCATCTTACAACATGGTTTAGCTGTTAGGAAATGTGAAGGTGGGCTGCTAATAATGGAAGGAGACAAGGATGTGATCTTGAGCATGAGGTATCAGTTGTCCCCACTTCTTCCCTGTCAGCTCCTTTCCTGGATTATCTCCAAATCTCTCCCCAGAGCAAAGCTACTAGAGAGAGAAGAGCTGTAAGCAGGATAAATGGGGACACTGATGGTTCCTAACTCTTTTACTTTGTAGTAGAAATAGCTTAAGAGGTCAACATGGTGAGAGAAACCTAAAACTCCTTGGTCTAAGAGATATCACAAAGGCTGTACCCCAAAACTGTGAGGAGCAGATGGAAGGAAAGAAGGAAGGGCTGGGTAATCCCAGTGTGCCAGGAAGAAAGCACCCCAGGAGTGTCCAGCTTTGGGGGGTTCTATTGCACCACGTCATGGTGAATGCTGGTACAACTACAGCAGCTGCATCAGCAGTAATGCAGCAAAAGGGCCCAGAATAGGACACAGGACAAGAGGAAATGGCCTCAAGTTGGATATTAGAAAAAAAGTTTCTTCACTGAAAGAGTTGTCAAGGGTTGGAACAGGTTGCCCACGGAAGTGGTTGAGTCCCCATCCCCAGAGGTATTTAAAATATAAATTAAAATAGAAATTAATTTCAGAATAAAATGAAATAACTGGATGTAATTGAGCAGACATCTAGCTTAATACTTGTCTTTTCAATATCTGATGGCTATATATATTTTTTGGAGAACACCGTGTTGGATTCTCAGTTGACTCATTCATTGTGCAAGTATCTATTAGATTTCCAATCAGTGAGATTTATTTCTTTTCATTAAAAGTCCATATTATTATTTATACAGTCAAGAACATAAGTAACGTTGGAAAAAAATAGGCATTAAAGTCTCAGAAAAAATATGCAAGTCAATAACAACAGAAGAAAATATGTAGTCTATATTAAAAATGAAAACAATTGTTATGAATATAATGGCCTAAAATGTTTGCTTTTATGTGACAGATGTTTTTAACAAAATGTCTGTGTTGGCAGTTTGAGCACACTTATGATTTTAATTTGTGTAATATTCCCTTTTAGTATTGATGTCTATTTACAACATCTGTGAAGGGTCTGTAACCTGAATGTGACAGGGAAAAACTAACAGCCTGCTCTTGGAATCTTTCCACTGGGTCCATGTAACAGGCTATTAACAAAAATCTTAAATAGCTATTCTAATCATCAACAGCAATCTTAGGCAAATTATATCAGGCCCAAAGGACCCGATTAAGTTTAAAATGCCTTACAGACCTGAAACATAAATTCTGGTCCTCCTGCAGAGGCAAAATTGGACTGTAGGCACACACAAAACCAGCCTGCAAGGCGGGCTGCAGACGTGCAGGCAAGGCTCCCCTGTCATGACAAGGAAGGCACACTTCTGAGTATGGAAATTAAATGTAATCCTCACTTTTTTCCCTGTTTTTTTTTAATCTCCAACTAGAATTCACATTCCATAACAATCCTTTCAACCAGCTGGAATTTGGACAACGTCCTGGCACAGGGAGGCATGAACATGTCACAGTGCTGCTGTGGAAACGACACCACTCCTGGAGGTGGAGGGAGGATTTCTATCTCAGGCAAGCCAAGCCTCACTTATCAAGATGGTTTCAGAGCACAGGAAATTGTGAATGAGGGAACACAAGCTGTCCTTTGCTATTAATTGCTTAAAATTTGCACCAAAGTTTGAGTTGTTAGCTATTATTGTTGTGTCCCAGAGGTCTTTTCCACAGCGTTCTTGCTTGTTCACGCCTTCTAAATCAGGAGCCAAGATTTCCCCCACCTTTTGCCACTTAGGCCCTCTCTTCCCCTCCCCTCCCACACATACCCTTTGTTTGACCCCATCTATACTACAATAACTATTTAATTAACAACAGTTGTTAAATTTGTTTATGGCCTGACCTTATAACACAGTTTGGCTGCCCGGTTAGGATGGAGTCAAACTGTTTTATATCTGGGTTAAGAAAAAAAACCTTAGGTAGGGCTCTAAGCTAAAGAGCTTTTTTTTTTTCCTAATAAAAAATGAAAACCTCAACACAACAACAACAAAAAAGCCATTCTATTTGTATCCCTCCTTTGGCCTCATCCACCGTGGCTGTCCAAGCTGCATTATGATGAAGTCCTTGACAATGGAGCCCAACAGCTGTTGCTAAAATTTGCTGGTTTTCATACAGCAGAGGAGAAAGGTGGAGGGTCTTCAAAAGCTTAAGGAGAAAAGCCTCCTTCACCTCCCCCTGTTTTCATTGGGTCCAATTTCAGGCAGGGGAGCCCCCCCCGGGTCTCTGACAGATCTGGGTCTCTGCTGGGTACAGCTGCTTCCTTCTGAGCATTAAGCCAGTCCCACAGCTAGGAAATTTCTAGTGGTCCCTGCAGTTCCTTTCTCACCAGACATATTTCACCTCTCTGTTTCTCTATATATCTTTTTATCCTCCTTTGCCAAAGTCCTCGTTGTTTCTTGTGGTTTTATTTCCAGTAATAAATAAAAAAATTAAAAAGAATATGGGTGGACAGACAGAGAAGCATTCCATACTGTGAATTTCAGGGTCATCTAGGAAAGTCTGCAAGCATTCAATGATGGAAACTAGGTACACACAGTCCTGAACACCTCACGTCCTCTGTCTGTGCAACTGAGCTCAGTTTGGGGCACCACAGTATAAGGAAGACATTGAGGTGCTGGAGAGGGTCCAGAGAAGAGCAGCTAAGCTGGGGAGGGGGCTGGGGAACACGTTGTGTTAGGAGCAGCTGAGGGAACTGGGGTTGTTTAGTCTGGAGAAGAAGAGACTGAAGGGAGACCTCATAGCTCTCTGCAGCTCCTTGGCAGGAGGTTGTAGAGAGGTGGATGTTGGTCTTCCAAGTAACTAGCAATGAGAGGAAATGGGCTTAAGTTGCACCAGGGGAGGTTTAGATGGCATATTAGGAAGAATTTTCTTCCTGACAGAGTGGTGAGGCATTGGAACAGGCTGCCCAGGGAGGTGGTGGAGTCACCATCCCTGGAGGGGTTCAAAAAACATGTGGACTTTGTACTTCAGCATAAGGTTTAGTAATCATGGTAGCGTTGGGTTGATGGTTGCACTTGATGATCTTAGAGGTCTTTTCCAACCTTAATGATTCTATGATTCTAAGTTCTGCCACTGTCCTTCTGAACTAGCTGTTCTCCTGCTCTCTTTGTGTAATGAGCTGTGTGTGTTCTAAAGCAGCAGAGTGAAGTTCTACCATAAAACAATGGTTCTCTGCTGAATCTGAGTGTCAAGGAAAAATTAAAGACACATCTTGGAGAAAGGTTAAAGAATCACAAAAGCCACCAATCTGGGTACATTCAGGAGGCTAACAAGTACTAAGAAATGTGAGTTTGACTGGTAAAATATGGTTTTTCCACCAAAGTTTGTGCTTAAAAAGCTTTAGTCTCCTGTCCAACTCACTTATGACATATATAGCAGAATCAGTTCCCTTTCCCAAAACGAAATCTTGGCCTGAACTCTGCTGTGTTTCTGGAATTAAATGGTTCCAGGTAGACACAAGTTTTGGACCACTATTCATCTGTACACACAAAGTTTTAATGGAACTAAATGAAAATTTATTGTATTCTCTGCAATACTTTTCTACATTATCTATAGCTCTATTAAAGCAGATAAATGGCTATATTAAATACATATGTTGCCTAATTGCTATTATTTTTAGCCTGATTTCCCATAATTCCTGCAATGGGCCAGTCTGTTCTTCACAGCCAGTTTCAATCAAATTAGAAAGAGGAAGGCTCAAACTGGAATCTTATCTTAGGTGCTTAACTTGAACAAACATTCCAGGGAACTGGAGGAGCAGCTCTCCTAGAGCCAAGGTTCCCTCTGCAGTCAGTGGAGACAGGTAAATGCCTTTTGGTGTCTCTGAAGGCAGACCTTGTCTACAACATTGAGGTGCCTAGTCTCACAAAGACAGCCCTGATCTTCTGCTGCCTGTGGTAGAGCACCAAAAGAAGACTGGCTCCCTATCTTTCTTTTCTTTAAGCTCAAATTAGGTTAGGCAGCCTTGATCCCTCATCTTAGGAATCCATAGATCAATGAAGGTCTTCTGGAGGATAGAGGTCCTGAGATAATTTGCCCTCACTGAGCCAGAGACATGCTGAGTTCAGCTGTTGCATAGTCTGGCTGGCTGTGGTCAGGGGGCCAACCAGCACACCCACAGCTCTAGATAAGCTGCAGCACACGATGAATCTCAGCTGCTTGAAGCAGTGAAGAGGACCTGGGCAGGGGAGCTGGGGTTGTGATGAGGGAGGATGAAGAACAAAGAGAGAAATCCATAAGAAACGTGTTCCTTTTAGAATTTGTTTGCATTTGTTAGTTCTGCTGCTCACAAAATAACATATTCAAGTATATCAGTTGCTTTTGTTTACTCTTGCAAATGCCAAACACATCCCAAATTCAGCTGCTGGAGCCTGTCCTTGCTGTACCAACCACCTCTCCAGGACATCAAGTGCAAATCCTGTGTTGGAGGAATGTATCTTTCGTGGGAGGATTTGCTGATATTGCACTCCAAATGCCTAACTCTTACAGGAACAACCATTGCACTGACTTTTGCTTACATTTTTAATCTTTCTTTGGCCCCTGGCCATTTTCTAAATAAATGAAACATGCCTGTATTGTTCTGTCCAGCAGACAGATGATAAAAAGTCTGTTTCAGACTCCAGTCAGGTCAGTCTTCTGCCAGTCGCTTCTCAAGATATGGAACAAGTCTTTAAGTTTAATTCTACCCTTTCACATTTTAAATCAATTTACAATCTTGCTTTGTAATCAGTTTGGTTACTTCCCAAGAACAGTAAAAGGGATGATTTATTGCCAATTCCTCATTGCTGGTATAATGTTCTTGATAAGGGTTATGTCAAAGCTAACACTTCTTAATCTGTAGAGAATCTTTGATACAGCATCTCACATAAGCCCTTTGTTTCAACAAAGCTGTGGATGGTACATTTACCTTAACAAGTCATTTCTCTAATGATCTGCTTTGAAGGTCACAGAATACCATTAGTGAAGTTCCAAAAAAACAGGACCTTTTGCCTTCTAGAGTTCCCCTTGAGAACACATTTGCCTGAAATCAATTTTTATGTGTATTGACAACGTAAGCTCTTTGCAGTGCTCACAAAAGATGAGACTTACTTGCATTAGTGAAATCACAACACTTTATAAGCCAATATAGAATTCAACTGAGAAGTCTGATTTTCACTCTCATATTAAAAATAACCTTAGAATACAGCTAGCTTCAACATGATTAACACATACAGCAATCTAGGAATTCACCAAAAAACTACCTGCCAGTAAGATTCGTTTTGCACGTGAATTCAGAAGCCTTTAAAAAAAAAATGGAAAACTGTTGTGAAGCTTCATATAGTATTTCAAATCTTAAATTCTTAGGTATATAAATAAAAATCTTGTGCATGCATTACAGATGTAGATGTACAGTATGTTCTCAGCATGTGCAATAAGCTCTAGACTTCCAGAAAGGTCAGGCTGACAGTGCACCAACTGGTCATTTCTGTGCAGTCTTCACCCACAGCTCCTGGAAACAGATGAGCCTTATAGATTTATTTGAATATTGACCTCCTGGGCCTGCTTGCAGTAGATCTATTTGGCAAAAATTCTCACTGGCCACACTGGGAGTCATACTGAAGCTTGGCTGTGGCTATACTAGTAAATAAATCAGGCCACAAGCAGGGATTACAGAAGATGCAGGAGAAACAGTCTGTGTCCTGGAAGATGGAGACATTCTGACTGGAAACATTGAATCCTAACCTCAGAACTGCATGAAACCAAATGAGGAACTAATAACTTGTTTTAAATACATTTCTTTTTAAGGGCAGGGTTTGTGTTCTGCTGTAAATCGGGCTCCTTGCATTTCAAATTCAGGTGTCTCCAACTGTTCCAGGCCTGGTTATTCCTTCTAAATCTTCTCACTCTGCTTACAGACCACCCTGTTTTCACCTGTAACCAACGTTCAGCTCTCCCACAACCACTCTGCAACCCATACTTCTGGCCCTGTGGATGTATTTTTATGCATAACTGCAGGTGGGATACAAGTAGAGAGTAGGCAGATCAACCCTATTAATATATTTGGCTTTCAGAATAGCAACAACCAAACAATAGTTCCAAATTCACTAGTGAAGTTTGCTTTCTAATGAATTTGTGTTCTGTAGCTGACTGAACTTTCCTCTCAATTGTGGCATGAGCTCAAGTTCTTATTAGACACCAGATAATCCATGTAGATGATAGTCATTGTATGATTGTTATCAATTATGGCTGTGAAGCCTTCAGGAATATCCACACCTTGTTTGACATGAAAGAATTCCTAGAAGAGAGAAATCCTGCCTATGAAATCCTGCCTATGATGTTGATTTTTGTGGGACATGAACATCAAAATAATCATGTTTTTTCATCTCACAATCCTCTTCTCCCCAGAAAGGTCACTGATGTCATCTAAGGTACCTTAAGATGTCTGACACATACCTATGCAGCTAGAACATATGACAAAAGACCCATGGGAGACCAGTGGACCAGGGTTGTCCTCCTGGCAGCCAGGACAAAGCCCATGTTTAAACACATAAATTACCTTGTTTGGCAACAAATGTGCACACACAATGTTTGTTAGAAAAGAAACTGAGTCTGTAAGGAAGGATCTCTCTGAAGACAGCACTACAAACAGTTCTGTTCTTTGAGATCCACCTGGAGGGTTTTCTGCAAGAGGACAAGTTTGTTGGTTTACACTTGTATGACTGAAAGGAGAAGTTAATTATTTTAAGTTTCATAATTAACTCTGATAGACCTCTGTAATGATTTCTGAGCAGGGAATTGTGTCTTGGATACTTCTGGATGTTAAAATTACGAGCGTGTTGCTTTAGTAACAAGATTGCTATTATTAAAAAGCAGGGGAGGAAAAAACTGGCAGAAATTAAATCAATAAATATCAGGGGTTGTTCAGAGAGAATTCCTCAAAAATGAAAATTGGAACATAAAAGATGAAAGAGAATTGTAGCTGTTTAAAGATGGATGAGAAGAAGAAGAGGTATTTTTCTGGACTATATTGATAGCACTCTAGAAGAAATAGTACTGATGTGTTTGAGAAAACTAGGCTTCTATTCCTCAGTATCAAAGGCATAAAGCTTTAGGTCCAACAGGCTGGCACAGAAACTTATGAAATATTTTGGTGCACAGAGCACAGAAATAGACACAGACATATTTTATATGGCAAATACTTATATTTTGACTGGTTGTGCCAGTGTACCAGGTACAGATGCACCCATGTGTAGAAAGGTTTTCCTTTCTGGGGGATTGTCTTGCACACACTACACTTTTTACCACTGACAGTTGTTTTCTGAAGAAGAAACTTGTGATATGCAAATCTTGAAACATAAGACTTGTTTTCTGAGACTGTGCTGATGGGGCTGAGAAACTCACTGAAATCCTCAAAACAAGGAGGCTGGGTTAATATGGCCACTATAAAACTTGATGCAACAACTTTTAACCTGAAAAATGTTCAGAAAAATCTCAGTATGTTTGGTAGTTTTGGTTTTTTTTTTTTGCCAGTGTCTGAGTCATAATCTGGAGGATATTTTGCAGTAATTTATTGCTGTGGATGAACGTATCATGCACATTAAACAAGTGTTGCTACTGTTCACTTGAAGCCAGCTCACAATCTGTATACTCATTCAACTCTTCTTTTTTTTTTCTCCAAACAGTATACATCATTCTGAGCAGCTTCTATAAACAGACTCTGTTCTGCTTGCTATAGCAACACACCTCCAATAAGTGAACTTTCTGCTTGATTAAACAGAGGAAAAATCATATGTCTTGGATGCTCTGAAAGAAAATTGGGAGATCCAACAGGCTTGGGTCAATAAACATCTGGTTGTGCTAACCCCACAATAAGGTCCTCATCCATCTTTAGGGTGTTGATGGATGGGGGCAGGGGGTGGAGAAAGTGAGAGATAATGATAACAACTGCTTGTAAACTGGGGCCTGTCCCAGTACAGGAAAAAAAGGAATGGAGAAGTTTCTTACCTGTTAATGGAGAGTTTCTTACCTGTTAAAGGAGAGTTTCTTACCTGTTAATGGAGAGTTTCTTACCTGTTAATGGAGAGTTTCTGTTCATCTGCAGGTGAGGTAGCTGCAGTTTGGATCTCTACCTCAAGATAGCTGGGCTAGCTCTGAGATAAGTAGGTAGGATGAATGTTACTGTTTCTCTCCATTAATTATGAAAAGCCACTAAATGATCAGCTTGAAGCTAAAGACAGGCAAACTTTGGAACCCAGCTGGTTATTTCTGTTCAGACAAAAATTGATAATTGTTACTTGTAGGTGTGACACAACCTTGCACAGAGAAAAGGACAAAGTGATTTCTGCTCAGAATATTTTTCAGCATTGTTTGAATGTTTTTAAACAAATATTGTTATTTTCCTTAAATGGGACTACTTGCAGTAAGAGAAGCACTTGCTTAAATGAATACTGGCATGAAGAAATATTTCAAATAACTATTTTTCAGCTTGAAAAATTGACTTAGAATGTCAGAGCACAGACACTTCATCTCCAGTTTATGTTCTGTTCAAGTGTGCTAAGAATATACCGTTTGTCATTTAAATGAGCTTATTGTAATGTATAATGAAGCATGATTCATGTTTCCTTATAGAATTTTATGAAGCTTTTCAGTTTTCATATTTATCTCTTGTTTCTTTTTTTGTTTGTTTGTTTGTTTTGTGTGTATGCACCATTAGTTGTGAGGTTAAAAGGGTGTGAATCTTCTCTAATAGGAAGAAAAGGGGGGAAAAAAAGACTGAATCAAATATTTTCACTTTGTTTCAATGCCAGACATTTTGTTTTGAGTAAAACCAAACAATAACTCGACCTGTGATGAAAAGCAAACAGTGTTTCAAACTAGGTCGCTTAAAATGAAGCTCAGTCATCCAGCTAAAGTTACAAGGGTCTTTTTTTGGGGTGAAAAGTAACACTTGCACACACCTACAGCTGGGCCTGAAATGTGCCAAGCCTTGGATTCAAAGTTAGACATGTAAATGTTTGAACTGCTGAAGCATAAAATAGGTAAACTTGGCCCAGAAACATACTTTGTTTGTTGAAACAGTGTAAAAAGAAACAGAAGTGGAAACATTTTTGCCTTTTATATGACAACCTTGACTTAACAATCAGGCTTCTTTCATAGGGAGCCTAAGGAGAATGCCCATGTGTGTAAAATTAAGATTTGAGTATTTACAATGATATCACCACAGCACTTCAGATCATTCAGTGTCTTAAATTTCAGCATTTTCTTTCTTGGAGATAGCACTGAGGTTTAGAAGTGCTGGCAAGCCTCGAGGGAAAGTGTTTAATTCTTAAGCAAATAAGATTTCACTATCATCAGCTCCTGACAGAAATCCCTAATTAGTATATCTTTTGTTTATAATGATATAGTATATTCTCTGTTTATAAAGAGAGATAGTATATCTCAAATGTGCATGAGTAACAACATAAAGTTTTAAATATTTAATATGTATAAATTACTGCATTATTTTTATTCCAAAACTGATGTCATTCAAGAGCTTTATTCAGGCCTAATTTCTCTTTGGGACCAGGAAGGAAATAGGAAATCTGGAATAGGAAGCCTCTTTCTTTGCTAGCATGAGTATTAAGGAGGGTTATACAAGACCCATCAGTGAATGTTGCAATCCAGACCCACACTATGACAAATTGCAATCTCTCCAAAACCAAGTGATTTCAGTGGGGGCTTCAAAACACAGGGTGCAGCGTGGTCTTTGGCACTTAGATCTTGCCATACTCCAAGCAGGGGAAAAAAAAAAACCAGGAAAATTAAAATTAATTTAGATGAATGTAATCTCAGAGTTACGAATGTATATGGTCGAACCAGGAAATTTTATTTTCAGCCTCACATCAACTCAGCTGTTTGGCTTATGTTGGCTTTGGCTAGTTCTGCTCTGCTGTGGGGCAAGGATGTTGGTATGGTTTTAATATTTGTTTCATATCTCTGAGATTTACATTCGATATCTATACTTTAATACTGTTGATAACATATCGTATTTGTCTCCTAAATCTCTGGGACAGCAGCCATCAGCCCATTTTTCTGTTGGTTTATGTACATGTGGATGAAAATCAGCATAAGGATGAAGCTTATTGTGTGACTACGGCTCCTTGGTGTGATCTGTAGGTGTAAGACCTATTTAACAGGATCATCCTGTGTGCTGGGAAGAATGACAGTTAGGAGAGAACTCTGGCTCTGCCCACACCCAGCCTTGGGGGTCTGAAGTACCACAGAACAACAGAGGCTGGCAAGTGCCTCTGGGGAAGCCCTAGTCCAGCTCTACACTCCTCGGCCAGTTACAGCAGGTGCTCAGGAAAATGTCCAGCTGGGTTTTCACACCTCCATGGATGGAGACTCTGTGATCCTTAGGGACAGCTTGCTGCAGTGTTCAACCACACACACACTAAAGGTGTGTTTTCTTATATTTAAATGGAATATCCCGAGTTTTGGTGTGTGCCCTTTCCCTCCAGCCCTGTCAGTGGGCACCAGTGAGAAGAACCTGGCTCCATCCTCTTCACTCCCCCCAGGGGGTATTTATGTCCATGGATTAAAAACCCCGCGAAGCCTTCCCTTCTCCAGCCCCAACTTTTGGCCTTTCCTCACATCAGACGCTCAGCCACCTCCGCGGTCCCTCATTTCTGCCTTTAGCTCAAACCCTCTCACGCCTAATTGAAGCTGTGCCCTCCTCAGGCCAAAGCTTTCGGCAGAGGTGCGGCCTCTTGCCAGGGCTCGGCGGGCGACGCGTCAGCGGCGAGCCCCGCGCTCAGGCACGACCGTGCCACAAACCCCTGCGGAACGGGGCAG
>NW_008588845.1:0-9130 GCF_000691845.1 Merops nubicus
CTACTCCCCTGCCCGGAAAGGATTTGAGGCGGCTCTGACAGAGCAGTGTCCTTTACCTCTCTCCCCTTCTTCCAGAGGGTGAGAGGCAGCTTCCTTTGGGCACTTCTCTTGGGCTTTATTCCCTCCTTTTTCCTTCCGAGCAAGGTCTTGCCAAACAGTACAAATAGGACACATTTCTCACTCGCCACTACAATGCTACATGAGATGCATGAAATGCCTCCATCCTCTTTCTTTTCCCGGGCCACGCTGGGGTGGGACTGTCGGCAGCTGGTGTTGTGTAACTTGTGTGGCAAAGGGGACACAGCAAGCCCTGGCCTCTGGGTGCTGCTTCCTTGCCAGTCGGCATAGCGGGAGTAATAACTGTGCCCTCTGCAAGGAGCTGTGTGGGATCAAAGTTCACGAGGCAGGCAGACCCAGCGGGAGTGATGGCTGCCTGAGGATTTGAGATTGTGATTGAGGGGCCTGCAGGTCTTACATCCACAAATTAACCCCTGCCAAGTCCAGAGTGTTCCAAACTTAAAATGTGGTTTATGTGTGGAATGGGAGAGTGTCCTGTTGCTAGAGTCCTTCTCCCTGAGAGCTTTGATTTCTTCCTGACCTCACTAACCTGTCATTTTAATTTTCCGATGCCTGTACCATGAAATACAGCACATGAAATGCTGAATCATTTCTCACCCACTCTCTGTTGAGGTTTGTGGACACTGAGTTTGTTTTCCTCCTCTGTTCTGTCCCCAGAGGCCTTGGTTATTAATGACCCTGACTTCCAGCATGAGGATTTGAACTTCCTGTCCCGTAGCCAACGCTATGAGCAAGCCATCAGGAAAAGCTCTATGATGGTGATGAAGTTGAGGGAGTATGGAATTGCAGATCCAGAGGAGATCTACTGGTTTAAAAGGTATGTGGCTGTAGAGTTTGCTTCTGGTGTGTACTTTGATCATTACCAAGGACTTCAGAGTTGTGTTTGTTTCCTATGTTTGCTGTCCAAAGGAAGCTAAAGACCTGTATGAAAGGCCACTGAAGTCCCAGTTTCAGTGAATTTCAGATGAAACTCTGGTTTCCTGAATATTGTGTTTTCTTAGATTCATGAGTAGAGGTGCACCGTTAATAATTACACCCTTTTTATTATCTGTGGCGTAGAAAGTAAAAAAATGAGACTTGTAATCAGTTGGGTTTTTTTTTCCCAAAAGGAACAAAAAATATACTGAAATATTTTGAATCTGAATAGATCTGATGAGCTTGCAGCTTCTAACAAAGCTTCTTAAAGCTGAGTACTTCACTTTGCACTTAGACCTAATAAGGTTGTGTTTCAGGCATGCTTGAAAGTGTTCCAAGATAGTTTATAAATTCTTGTTTTTAACTGCCTGTCCTGTGTCCCCTCTTCAAGCTCCTTGTGCTATAGTGTTTCCCTTTGACCTAGAGGCTTTTTATTGTATCTGACCTTTTGTTTATCCAATAGTTTTACCCTTGAATTAATCAAAATAAACCAGTCTTTACATCTGAGTTTCATTCCTTCCAGCTTGCAAGGAGCTTAGTTCCTGATTTAGACATATTTCTCTCCTTATTTCATTTAAACTTAGTCTGATACAATCAAACAGAAACTTCTTAACAGAGAGATTGTACAGCTCTAGAAATGTGGATGTAATATCATAAATAAATAACCTCTGGCACATTAAATGAATGTTGCACATATAATAATGCACCAGCAGAGTCACAGGCCCCCTCTGACTGGACTTGTAGTAAAGCTATCATTGGCCAAAGGGCATGAATATTTGGTCTAGTTAGGTGAAATCTTCTTGTCACTTTGAAGTTTTAATTTCCATGAAATTGGTCTACACAGACCTGTGTCATGAAAGTTCTTGTAGAAGTAAAGCAAATGCTCTTTTGAAAATTGACATTGGTGGATAGTGATGACAAGAGAAAAGTTCAGTGACTGTATTAGATTATTCAGGTACTACAAGGCAAAAGTTAATGGTTAATTTTTTCCTGCACGAGGGAAAAAAAATGGTTATTGGGGGTGATAGGGAAGTTTTTTCAATTATTTTTGCAGAGAAAATTCAGAGAAGTCAATCCAGTCTACCAGGTGGCAAACTGCAACGACGTTTGCAGTGTGCGTGCTGTCTTTTGGTAGCATTACTAGGGTTTACTTGGGTTTTTTCCAAACTGGAAAATCCAATGGATGTGGTGTTGTGACACACCTTGAATGAAGTTTATGGAATAGATTGAAGTCCTTGACTTGGATGTCAAGTTGTATTTATTGTCATTGACTATTAGATTTTTCTTACATGTGGAAGCTTAAGATTTTTTTGTCAATAATCCCTCAGGCCTTGTGATTCTCCCCAAACAGCAGGAGAAGATTTCTTTACATAGGCAATTGCTGAGAAATTTGAGGTAGCTGGTTTACTGTAGCTTTTATGTACAAGCAGAATGTCACTAGGAGGCTTTGTATTGTAACTGACCAACTTTATAGCTTGATTTATGACTAGGTGGGAAGTGCTTCTCCCTTCAGCTGCCCTGGAGATATGCTTAAGCAGTCGTTTCTGCTGTGACATGTCCAAGTGAATGTTCCTCCTTCCTGTTTCCACAAGGGCTTTTTTGAGCTCTAAAATGTAAGAGGACATATAAAATATGTTTATAATCCATTTTAATTGCTTCTTATCTAGTCAATTCTGCCTACGTCTTAACGTGTCAACACTGCAGTTGCTGCTGTGACTACAGCTTCTGAAGGCCAGCAGTGCAAATATTTAAGATTTCTTTTGCAGTCTAAGCCCAGCAAAATGTAAGTCAGCATGAAAAATGAAAAATTGTTCTGACATGTAGTGCTACACAGCTCTTTGAAGAGAGCAATCTAATCAGTTTTAGTTCAACTCTAAATAACCTTCATTGAGGAAAGTGGAAATATATGAAGAAGTGAGAAACGGTTGGAAGAAGCTGTTACAGAAGAGAAGATCTGAGAGCTGCGAGTCAACAGATGATTCCTGTGTCGAAGCAGTGCATGAATATGCACTTTCCCTGTGAAAATTTGTCCTCATTTCTCTTTTTGACATTGAAGCTAGGACCTGGAGTAGTTTTCAGCAAATCAAGCGAGAAAAAGTGTAGTGGGGGCCCTACTAGCCACTGCTAAATTAATTTAGAGTGGATGGCTCTGACTTGGGGGTTTTGATACTGCTAGAAAAGGAGTTTATTAGCTCTGCAGCCCAGTAAGCAGAGATCAGACCTACCTCCTGCTCCTTCTCCACTGAGATGTCCCTTCATGCTCTTCCTTGAGAGAGTTACCTGAAGAACTACAGAAAGCTAGACAAGTTTGCATGCAGATTTTGCTTTAAAGATAGTGACCCTTTTCTGTGACCCAGTTCTGTGGCCTGAGAATGTCTTCACAATTGCAGTTTTGGAGTCTCTGAAAACATGAACTTTGCTCCTGTTGAACTCTGTTTGCTGGCAGATATGTGATCAAACTCATCTGTCAGATCCAAGTGCCTTGTGCTGTGTGGTTGGCATTGGTTGCTGTGAAACCTGGGAAGATCTGTATTGCCAAAGTAGTGTATTACTACACATCCTTCTCCCAAAGTGGATTTGAGACTGCAGCTTTCCTTTTGACTTCCTGATTGTCATAACAAGTCTGACTTCAGCCCAACAGGGTGATTGTTTGCCACTGATCACATGGCTAGTGCTGGATGCAGCCACATTCATTCCTGGTGTGGCAAAGTACTTGAGCAGTTACACAGTGCAGCTTTAGGGGAATGAGCTGCATAGGGAGTGGAAATGACAAATGGGAATGTAAAAACTGGAAGGGCAAGGAG
The DNA here is from genome assembly GCF_000691845.1 of Merops nubicus. Lineage (NCBI taxonomy): Eukaryota > Metazoa > Chordata > Aves > Coraciiformes > Meropidae > Merops > Merops nubicus. Next base: position 3,798 of record NW_008588845.1, read on the forward strand.
TAAGAGTTCAGAGAAAGAAAAAGAAGGAAGGAAACCTGTTCCTCCTTTCACAGCCAGTACCTCTTGTGCTTGCCTTTAGTCATGAGAAAAATGGCATTCTCTCTCATTCAGGTTGTTAAAAAGCATGTTAAGAAAATCCTAATCATTCATCATGGAGTGTGCAAAGATGAAAAGTTTCTGCTGTAAATTAGCTAGCTTTCAGTTCTGCTTTCAGCTATGCTCATGCAAGAAGCTGTTAAAATGATGTGTGTTTAGCCAGTGCAGTAGTGGGACCTGACATGGGGATTTTAAAGTATCCACTTGCAAAATGTCACTCTTCTTACTCCTATCAGAGAAGGTGCTAGTTAAGCATGAAATATCTGGCACATGTGATTAAAGTTACTGATAGGCAGTGAAAGTTGCTGGTGTGACCTTTAAGTTGTGGTGTTTGTTTTTTTTTTTCCTGGAGCATTACCTTCAAAGAAGCAGTGTCTGGCCTGATTTTTCTGACAGCAAAGCATTTCCTGCACCTATTTCACAAGTTCTTTCAGTGGCTCCTGAACATATGTAAAGAACTGTCCAAGCTCTTCCCAAACTGTGTATTTCAAAGTCAGCACTCGCTTTGTCCTTCTCGATTTGTCCCTGGGCTCGAGTAGCTGTGCTGTAGGCAGTGAGGAAGTAAGGGGTGCTGCTGTTGGGATATGTGTCCTGGGCCAAAAGAATAACCCAGACAGGAAACCGCAAGAATGTGGAAAAATATTCTGTTTTGCTGTCCTTGTTTAGGCATTTTTAGGCCCTCGGTCACCCCAATAACTTGGGCTTTGTAAACATGTTCTGCTATAGGCAATAGAATATTTTCTGGTAAGAAAACTGTCTGTCTCAATTCGAAGAACTCTTAGACACTGTACCTGCACTCACATCAGCTTAAGGCACAGTTAATATATTATTCACCAGCATTAGATTACTTCATTGCAATATTCATTCATTGCAAATTTTTTTGCCCCTGAAAAAAAACCCAACATGGCTCATTCAGACTTGTCCCTTTGAAAATTGTTCCATTCAAAATGAGCACCTTCAAGATGCAGGTCAGTGGTGCTGAAGAAGCTTTGTCCTGTGGTCTCTCACCCTGAGGCTGAGTTTCACAGTTTGTATAGGGATCTGGGTTTGAATTACTACACATTTGCTCTCTGCTCCCAAGCACTCCATCCAGGCATGGTGTAAAATGCCCATCACAAATGTTGTAATTTGACAGACTGTATGCATAGCATCTGTGCAGATCAGTGTTGGCAACAAACTCTTAAATGTCCTCCCTGGATGAGTATTAGTACCTTGAGATGGAAGGAAAGATTTCCCTTGCAGGTATCTCATGGAGGTGTGTTCTGCCAATGACCAGGCCCAACAAAAATGGTGGCACCAGCAGGAAGAGAATCCAATACACAGACTGTGTTGTAGACAAAAACATTATTATATGAATGATTGCTGGGGGTACAAACAGATCAATCAGCTGGTACATAATTGACACCACCCCCAATGATCCCACCAAAGATGTGACTCGGCCCACAACAGGTGGTACAAACAGAGACCTGAGGTTGCCCACAGTTGGCATGGGAAACAGCCAGACCAGCCAGTTAAATACATAAGAGAAAGGTGCCCACATGGCGACTCTCACCTGATCGGCCCGCATTCACAAAGGTCTGAGACTGGGGCCCAGCTCCAGGGAGAGTCAGGAGGTCTGCCCTGAACCAGGAAGCTCTGTGGAGTGCACCCCACAGACAGACACTCCTGACTCCCTGCAAGTGGTCCCAGCTCCTGCCTTTTGTCAACTCGCTGCGGGACCCCTGGGGCTCATTTCCCTTATGGCTCCCCCTGCAGGGCCGGCCGCACCCTGGGGGGAAGCTATAAGGCAAACTCACCACCTCTGTATGAAGGGCTGTGGGAATCACCCATATGTCAACCTTAATTCGGGGCTTGGGGTTCAAATCCCAGCATTTCAAGGTGGGAGAGATCTTGTGTGTAGGTATTCATGCAGAGCACTCATTTCTTCTTTCTCCATCTTAGATTTTAGATGGAATAAATCTTTGTGTATAGTAGATTGAAGATCAAAAAACTGTTCAGACTGCAGGACATTGAGGGAAAGATGCTGTCATTTACTATGTAGCTTTTGCACAGTGAAAATTGCTAGTGCAGTTGTGTTATGGAGCTTGTTTTAATTAGAAATGTACTTTGCCTGCCATTGTAGCTGCTAAATTAATAGACCTTTCTCTCATGAAGTAACTTCTGTTTTGATAAAGCACACCTGAAATGTCTGATTTTCCTTTTGTTGCCTCCAGCACTAGCCTGTAACAGTGATTTTATTTGAGGGTGAGTTCCTCATCTCACAACTGATAGCAGCAGCTACAGTTAGTACAGAGCTTTTCTGAAAAGCACTTGGTCACCTAAGAAGCCTTTTCTTTTCCGATACGTAGTGTTTCCAGCTCACGACAGCCTAGTTCCAGGCTACCAGCAGTAGTGAGATTTATTCCCACCAAGCCTGAGAGGTGTGGAAGAAAAAATTTGGTTTTCATGTCCTCAGTTTTATGTTCCCCAGGAATCTTTGTAGAAGTATATTTTTTTTCCAGTTGCATAGAAACAGCAGGATTCACAGGGTGAAGAAAATGCCTGAAAGAAACATTTATTTCTCTGTTAGCATTACTTTTCATGCTCCCGCATTTGGAGGTAGTGGAACAAAAAAAAAAAGACTGAAGTAGGCAAGGAGATTATTTGTCTTATGCTACATTTGGAGAAAAGCCTTTTAGGATCACAGTAACAGTAAGACTGAGATCCAGATCCCTCTATTTCTCTCCTGTAGAACATGCTTGGGCAATTTCCCTGAACCTTTCGGTCTCCACTTCAGCATGTTTCAAAAAACCTTAGAGACCCAAACGACTGATGCTCAGAAGGAGAAGTGGCTGCCCCTGGTCCGTGGAGTCAAGATAATTGGCACCTACGCCCAAACCGAAATGGGACATGGTTAGTTCCCTTCAGGGATCAATGGGTAACCTCTTTTCTGTAACTCCAGTTTGTACATTGATGCTGCTCCCTAGAAATATCTAAAAGGGGAAAGGTAAAGCAGTTTAACTGTTGATGTTCCCTGCCCTATAGCTGGGCAGCTGTTTCATTTCACATCTGAACAATCACAGAGTTAGTTTTGATCTTTTCCAGAATGCACCTCTCAGCTGATCACTAGCTTCGTAGTTGTTTGCCTTTGTTTTCAGATGAGGTGCTTGTTCTAAGCCCTAGGAGCCTGAATTTCACTTGAACTGGTTGGAACATGTCAGTCAACAGTACTGTGGTTTTTATTTCTGCCTGAATTTGGGCCATGTGTGTCTCAGAGTTCTCAGTGCATGAGTGGCTTGCATAAACAGGTCAGAAGTATACCCCTGGATGCAGCACAGCATGGCAAGGTTGGGTGTTTGTCTTTCTGAAAGTAAGGTATGCTTTGCCCCAAGCACTTCTCTTCCAGATGCTACTCCACTGCAGCTGTACAACTTCATGGAATGACCTTGGTTTCAAAGAAGAAAAAAACTTATTCCTACTGTTCTGGAAAATTACTTTCACTTCTTCAAATGGAAGAATGTTTAATGGATCAGAAAACAGTCTGCGAGCCCACAGCCTGCAGTTATGGCTGTTGAACACCTGCAAGAACAATTTAACAAGCTGAAGGATCCAATGCTTGTGCTGGCATCTAAACTTGGAAAGCATGCTATGTACAAGTACAGACAATTGCAAAAGTTGGATGGTGCTGCCAGCTGCCTGGCTGTTCAGCTACAGCTACTCCTGGTAGCTGAGACCTGTGCAGAAGATGGAACAGAGGGAATCCTGTCGTTGGTTCTGCTTGGGAGAGATGGAGTGAGCAAACAGCTCAACACCAGCAGCTGAGAGGGGGCTGGATGGCATCACTAAATGCCTGCTGACCTTGTCTGCTTTTTTCACACAGATTTCTTTAAATCAGGCACACATCCACACCGAAGTGATTTATTTGCTAATTCACATTAGATCACTGCACTTTCTCATCTGCTGATGGTCTAGTTTGCTTATAGTTCTTACGTTGTCTGATGTTAAAATCAGTATTTTGACACTTGACAGAACTAATATGGTGATGATATGGTAAATATGCTGAATCATTAAAATGCAGCCATTTGGCAGTCCTGCTGTGAATGTTGAGTATCAGTAAAGCTTCTGCTGTAGTTGTGATTGAGCTCCACATAATTTACTCCTGGTGTTTAGAAACTGCTGCTAGGGAAACAGACCCTGAGATTATTGAGTTAAATCCTAGCCTGGATAGGTAGTTACTCATTTTTGTCTTAGTGAGTACGTACTTGATAGCCTATGTTGATTTTAGTGAGTAAGTCTCTTGAAAAAATAAAGAAAAAGCACAAACAGCACAGGTCTGAAAAGGAGACAAAAAGGAGTAGTGAAAATACTGTACCTTTTCTACCTGGTTAATAGTTATTGCTGGTAAATAAGGGTTTTCTTTCAGTCTTTGACTGTGAGCTCTGTACTTCTCACCAGTACTGAACTCACTTTAATATCTGATATTCCTGATAAGCCTTTTGCTCTGTATTGAACTTGTTCACTATGCAGTCAGAAAGCTTAGAAAACATTGCTACTGGGTTTATTTGATAGTTGAATCTATTTGTAGGTGCCTGAGAATATCGAAGAACAGAACCACAGTTCTTAGGAAGCTTTAAGCTAGTTCATGTTAATGTAACACAAGAAGGCATTTTTCCCTCTTTGGTAAGAATGCCAACTGAGTTTGAGCTAAGCTCAGATCAGTGCTCTTCCCATGATATATATCTCATTTAAATATCTCTATCACTGTTAAAGACATTATTTCATACATAAATGTGCTGGATGGACGAGCTTTGTACAGAAGGTGCTGCTCCTCAGTCTACATCCCTGCTGTTTGAGTACTCAATTATCAATATTTCAAGATTTAATGAGTATTTAATTCTTTATGTCAAAAAACTTAATAGACTACTTAAATACCTAACAGTGGTGTTTGACAGAGCAGGGAGGAAGAGTAGATCAAACAAAACATGTTTAATTGGAGAAACTTTCTGCTTGTGATTTACAGTTTAAATGACGTTGGCTTTCTTCCCAAGTTGTTTATGTTCACAACTTTGACTTGCATGTGCAGACCACTGTCCTTTTAGGAGCTTATAAAAGTAGTAAAAGTTGAAGGGAGTCAAGTTGGAATGTAACATGCTAGTTGTATCTGATCTGTAAAAAAAAAAAATAAAGCCAAGTGGATAGCACAGAGACTTAGGACTTTGTTAAAAAAAGAAAGTTCAGTGAAAATCTAGCTTATTCAG
>NW_008588845.1:9150-17064 GCF_000691845.1 Merops nubicus
CCAGGTTCTGCCCTCAAACTGTGGGGAGAAAAAAAAAAAAAGTGGACTCCTGTCCTTGGGTGAAGGCTGGTTTCATCCAGCCAGGTCACCTCTTCAACAAACTGACATTCTGACTCAGCCAGTTTCACTTAGGGATGCTCTGGCTTCCAAACCACAGTGAAGGTCTGGTCTTTTTCTGGTTTGGATTAATTATTTTTTTTTAATCAATCATGATTCATCAAAAGTACAAGAATGTTGCAAACTTGTTTTTTGTATGGTTAGAAAGAAAAGCATTGCAGCACATTTGTTTCAGAGTTAGTGTGGTTTCTTATTATTCAGGCCTGAGAAAAGGACAGTGCTCTGGCTTCCTAAAATACACTTGCTGAATTCTGATTTACACATGAATCCTTTTTTTTTCTCTTTTTGTCTCTTCCTGAATCTCCCACCATGAATCCCCATGCTTGCTTCCCTCCCATAACATTCCCTTCACACTCCCATCCCATGACACTTCTTCACAGCTCTGTTCACCGTGGACGGCCTGAGCCTCTGGACCTTCACCTGGGCATGTTCCTCCCCACCCTTCTCACCCAGGCAACCCCAGAGCAGCAGGATCGCTTCTTCATGCCTGCCTGGAACCTGGAGATCATTGGCACTTATGCCCAGACTGAAATGGGCCATGGTACAGTACTTTCCCTAAATGCTATTTCTTAGAGTGGCTTTCTGTACAAAGGATGCCCCTGCCTGGGAAAAATGGTGTGTGTTTGCCCTGCAGGGTTTACCTCTGCAGTTGTAGCTACAGGGAAAAGTGCATTGCCTCTGAAATTTTTAATAGATGATTATGCTGCTGGCCCTTTTTTTCTCCTGTGGGAGGGTTTCATGACTGTAGTTCTATATGTGAGCATACTCGTGCCATTCAAACCAATATAGGTCCTTGCCTGTGGCTACAGTGATGTCAGTTGGATGACATCTGTGGATTTCTACACTTACCCTTCTTCCCACTGTGATTTCTGCTTTGCTCAACGTTCAGTATGAAGACAAAAGGACAGAGCTTTAAAGTACTGAAAGGCATGACAAAAACAAGTAAGAGTTGCTTGTCACCTTGGGACTGACCTTGGATTGGAGAACATGTGGATGACTTGGTTCCAATGCTCGTGTTTTTCTTTAGATCACTCCCATGTGTTCTTCTTTATTGGACTGTGAAATGTTTTGGTGTGGGTTTTTTTTTTATAATTTTCTGTCTCAAGTAGACTTTGTTGCTATTCCTTTTCTTTCAAGCTTTGAAATGGATTTTGGTAACTCCAGCAGTATTGTGATTGCAATGCTTTATAATCCAAAAGGAGCACATTATGCCTTGCAAAACTTTAATTTTGACATCTGAGAGTTGCAGATGAGAATTACGTTCTAAAAATAAGCAGGATTCACCTTTGTGCTGAAGTGAAATGTAGAGACTGCCTGAAGTAACTGCAAATCTGTGGAGAATCTCTTTCACCTAGTGAGGTTTGAAGATCCTTTACCAGCAAAGTAAGTCTGTGTTAAGCTGCCTGTGGAAGTCTACCAATAAATCCATGCTTTGGAAACATGGTTGCATCAAGAAGATATCCTTTTTCACTCTTGTGTAGAGTCCCTGGCTCTGTCTTGCTCTCAGTCCAGACTATCAGGAGTGTTCACAGCTTGTCTAGCTCAAGCAAGTAAGCCCAGTGATTTTTTTTATGTATGCATGGACAGTGCTACTGGTGAGCCAGGTGTGTGTGAAGTAAAGAGTTGGGCACAGAAGACAAAGGACTCTTCCTGGAATTGTCACCTTCATCTTTTTGCAGTCTGTTCATCCACCTGCATCAGTACCCTAGCATGTGCATGCCACTACTTGCTGTCTTGGAGCTATGGATGACCTTGCTGGGGAGAAACTGCTCCAGTGAGGAGAATGTAGGCCTGATGAGGGAATTAAGAGGCAATGGGCACTACTTATTTCATCTTGTGGCTGAAAAGTGTATGGTTTTTAGTTTGCAGTTTTAGTGAAATCCAGGTGAGCGTAGTTTTTCTGGACCTTTTTAAATGAGAAAGGGCTTCTGGTGTGTAATAGCAAAAAGGTGTCAGAATGGAGGTGCTTGGAAAACTAGTCTTAGACCACTGGGGAAAAAACCCAACGTGTTTTCTGAGAATTGGCTTCAGCTCCCAGAATATGGTCTGGCTCCCACTTGTTCTTCCTTAACCTTAACTGGTTAATATTAACCTTAATTGGTTAATATTTAGTCCTTTATATAGAAGAAAAAAAAAGCAAAGTTAAAATTCATACGTTACTACTGGAGTTCCACTTTCCATTGTCCAGTTCTGCCTTTGTCTCTGTTTTGTGACTGACTTTCTGCCAAAACAACGTGTTCTCTCATCTTCAGGAACTCACCTTCGGGGTCTAGAAACTACAGCGACGTACGACCCCGCTACGCAGGAGTTCATCCTGAACAGCCCCACTGTGACCTCCATTAAGTGGTGGCCAGGTGGACGTAAGTGCATCACTCTCTGTAAATGTGGAAGATGTATGGAAAATCTTAGGGAGGTGATGTCATGTGTGTTATATCTACAGAATAATGATTGGATCATAGAATCATTAACATTGGAAAAGACCTCTAACATCACCAGGTCCAGCCATCAACCCAACACTACCATTACAACTAAATCGTGTCCCAAAGTACAATGTCTACAAGTTATTTGAACCCCTCCAGGGATGGTGACTCCACCACCTCCCTGGGTAGCCCATTCCAGTGCCTAACCACTCTTTCAGTAAAGAAATTCTTCCTAATATCTAATTGAAACCTCCCCTGGTGCAGCTTAAACCCATTTCTTCATCCTATCACTAGTTATGTGGTAGAAAAGACCAACACCCACTTCACTCCAACGTCCTTTCAGGGAGTTGTAGAGAACAATAAAGTAAGTTGACCCTCAGCCTCCTTTTCTCCAGACTAAACAACCTGAGGTTACTCAGGCTCTCCTTATAAGCCATGGTCCCCAGACCCTTCACCAGTTTTGTTGCCCTTCTCTGGACCCACAAATTGAACTGAAAGTTCATGCAAGGAGTTGGTTGGAAGGCAGTTCCTCCTGCACAACAAGTAACAGACGTATCAGAGCCTACTAAAATTTTGGATTGTTCCCATGCTCTGAAATGTTTCTCAGAACCATTCACACTGTATGGATTTAGTGTAATTTTTGATCAGTTGTATCAAAATCTTTATACTTCCTTCAGCTCCACTGGCAGGTTTGACTGGGTATTGTATAGTCAAGAGAATCATGTTGTGCAACTTCCATTGACTTGAGCAATGCTTTCTGTTTAGCTGTAGGATTTGGATTATAACCAGTGTTGTAAATCTGGTTTTCTAATGCTTAATGCTATTCAGGTGATCTCAGATTCCGCTTTAAGGAAAGATACTGTGTGTTGACTGATTTTTTTTTTCCTTCTAACCCCCACCCCTTTTGCAGTTGGAAAGACGTCGAACCACGCCATTGTTCTGGCTCAGCTCTACACGCAGGGCCAGTGCAAAGGGCTGCATGCCTTCGTTGTTCCCATACGGCAGCTGGGCACACATCAACCCTTGCCAGGTAAAAATGAACGTTAAGGGTCTAGCACTCAGAATAAGTTAGATCTGTTTCTCTCCAGCTCTGTACAGCTGCACATGTCTTGTTAACATACATGCCTTACTTCACAAGCTGATGTCAGTGAGCAGATAGCAGGTCACATGGCTTAAAGAAGTCTTTCTTATGATTGAACTAGCACGAAATCATTTTTCATGTCAAACTTTCAATGTCAAGGTTAGCTTGGGATTTGATTCTGTCCCAGTGCGAGGCTGCATGTCCTGCTTTCTGAAAGGGAAAGAATTCCTTTCATGTTCTGGATGATCTTTAGAGACACTCCCCCAGTGACTGTATGGCAGGATTGCATGTGAATTTCAGAGATCCCCATATTTTGTTGTCCACTTCTCCATCAAAAAGATTAAGGTCCTCACTAGCTGTTACTCCAAACAATGCCAGGATTTGCTAGAAAAACTAAACAGTCTCTTCACTGGAGAAGTCTTGAACATCTTGTGTAGTGCTGAGTTACTGTTTCTTAATGCAGGCGGTTTTGTTTGTGGCAGGTATTACAGTGGGTGACATTGGGCCAAAATTTGGTTATGATGAGATGGATAATGGCTACCTGAAAATGGACAACTTCAGAATTCCTCGGGAAAACATGCTGATGAAGTATGCTCAGGTAAAGCAGTGAATTTCAGCAGATGCTGCGTTAGAAATGGACCCTCCAAATGCTCTTGTGTGGCGTGGAGTGAATACGCAAAAGGGAGAAAACTTTAAAAATTAACAGACTGTTTTGTTTTGATTTGTTTTTTTTTTTTTTGGTAGGTTGAACCAGACGGCACCTATGTGAAACCAGTGAGTGACAAGCTGACCTACGGGACCATGGTGTTCATCCGCTCGCTCATCGTAGGCGACTCGGCGCGCTCCCTGTCCCGGGCCTGCACCATTGCCATCCGCTACAGCGCAGTGAGGCACCAGTCTGAGCTAAAGCCAGGGTGAGTGCAGGGGAGCAATAGAGCAGCCTAAGCACGGGGGGGAAATTCTCAGATACTGGAGGGAAGAGGGACTGGATGTGGTTTGCTTTGGAACTTAATAGTTTCAAACACTGTTTCATCCTGAGAGGTGAGCAGTCTTTCATTCTTGACTGCCAAAATGCCTTCCCTCTGCCAGAGGCTTTGGCTGTATGGTTTTAGTGTGGCTGGATACAGATGCAGCTTGTACTTTCCAGGTGAAGGAGCTACTGAGAGTTGAGTAGGACTTCACAGCAGTTTGCTGGCCACTGGCATAATAACTCCTCTGTGTTGTGCTCTAGGGAACCAGAACCCCAGATCTTGGATTATCAGACCCAACAGTACAAGCTCTTTCCTCTCCTGGCGACAGCGTATGCTTTTCACTTTGTGGGAGCCTACATAAAAGACACCTATCATCGTATTAGTGGAGACATCAGTGAAGGGGATCTGACTGAGCTGCCAGAGGTACTCAGTTCATTTGATGTAAAGTTTCTTTACAGCATGGGAGTAAAGGCATCGAGCCTTTTTAGTTTTCACTCATGAGATGTCTTTTAATTCTTTAGATTCAGAGGTCCTGAGCCCAGTAGGTGCTGGTGACTTATTTCTTCATTTGCACTAGATATTTAGCAGGCTTGTACACCAAAAAAAAAAGGAGTAATGCTCAGTGAGAAAGCTACTGTGAATATATTTTTAAGAAGGTAACTTTCCAGGAATGATGGTATATTGCTTGGGAGTGACATTATAACTGGTGTTTCGCTTGTGCTCTACCTTCCTGATTGCTATTCCATTGTACTAGAGTAGAACTGGTGTGTTGGTCAAAGGTATCAGTGCTATACTGAGGGGTTAGAGCTTTAAAATGTCCAGTTTTAGATAAGGGTTCTGTCCAGGAGCCCAATGTGGCAATTGAAAAAGGTCTTGTACATACAATGCGTAGAGACAGAAAGGATTGGTTACTCAGAGGACAACTTTACACATCCAGGTTTTCATAGAAATAGTTTGGCTCAGGAAAGAGTCCATACAAGAAAAACAAGACCCCGTGGGACACTAGAAGGGTGGTGTTGACTCAGCTTTTTTCTGGGAGCTGTAGTACTTCACATGCATGTGTGCAAAAAAGAAAACAAGAAGTCTAAGCTGGCTTTGCTTCTGTCCCCCAGCTCCACGCCCTGACAGCAGGGCTGAAGGCATTCACTTCCTGGACTGCCAACGCCGGGATCGAGGAGTGTCGGATGGCCTGTGGGGGGCACGGCTACTCTCGCTGCAGTGGCATCCCTGACATCTATGTCACGTTCACCCCATCCTGCACCTACGAGGGAGAGAACACAGTCATGATGCTGCAGACAGCGAGGTACAGTTCCTCCTCTCCAGAAATGTTCTTGGCATTGTGATCCTTGTAGCTGAAGTGATGAGCAGAATCTGGTCCCTCGTGTTTCTGACCCTTGCCCTGTTTTTGGCATAAAAGTATACGCCTGCAACTGTTCTTTGCTAATCTGACCCTAGGTAAGGTGACTTCTCTCCATTCAAACAGCTTAGGAGTAAAAGTTGCTATTTGTTGTCTCTGTCTTCAGGTTCCTTGTGAAAAGCTACACCCAGGTTAGCTCTGGGCAGCAGGTGACTGGCATGGTGTCCTACCTTAACGACCTCTCCAGGCAGCGCATTCAGCCACAGCACGTGGCTGCCAGGACCGTGGCCGTGTGGATCAGTGACCCGGCCAGCTTGGTGGAGGCCTACAAAGCACGAGCTGCACGGTGAGACCACGCACACTAGGCTGAGCCAAGCACCAATAAAATGGTGTCTTGGGGACAGCAGTGATGTGCTGATAGTAGTTTCTTGTGAAGGAAATGTGAGAGTAGAATGGATACTTCTATGTGAGTAAGTATTCAGGCATGATGTATGTGCTGTTAAATATTGTCTCATCCCTCTGTAGCTGTTCTAGCTGCTGCACTGATGGTAGGGGGGTTTAGAGCCACAGCTGCTCACTCCACACACTATTCAGTTATGGCCTGTGACCCTAAGTTCTTCTGATGTGTCAGATTGAAATTCATATGAATTCAGTGTATGTAATCTTGTTAATGTGGTCTCCTCTCTTCTGTGAACTAGGCTGGTAGAAGCTGCAGCAAAGAATTTGCAAGCAGAACTGAACCACAGAAAGAGCAAGGAGGATGCCTGGAACAGAACTTCTGTTGATCTTGTGCGAGCTTCTGAGGTCAGTGATGTCCCTGATAAAGAAACGCACTTTAGGAGCTTCTCATCTCCTCGTGAACCTGTTTCACCTCCCTTTTGTTTCTTGTAGGCACACTGTCACTATGTGATAGTGAAGCTTTTCACAGCAAAGCTGTCTGAGGTCAGTGATGCAGCTGTCCGTGCTGTGCTGACTGAGCTGTGTCTCCTGTACGCCCTCTATGGCATCAGTAAGAATACAGGGGATTTCTTGCAGGTTGGTGTCCTTCTCCAATGCTTCAAATCTCTAGAGTCAGAGTCATTGTTGGCAAAGATGTTTTAAGTGCAAAGCTGGATGAGTGCTTAGGCGTAAGGTCTCGCCTGTTGACTTCCAGAGGCCGTTGGCAGTGCAGGGCTGGAGGAGAGCTCTTATCAAGTTGCCCTTGTGATCTGCCAGAAGCACACTTGGATGATAAATGGTAACAGGGCATCTGCCTAAGTTAGCTGAAATGTTTTCCTGTTGGTGACCAGGCGGTGCCTGTTAAAAAACAAGGAGTTAATAAAGGAGATGTTAGTTAGACATGCTCAGAGAGCTGTATGTATTTGTAAAAGAGTGCACAAAAGGGTCATATTGTACTCCAAATCTTAACCCATCCCTCACTGAATGGGTTTAAATTGTAAGGTATTACTTATATTCTCTTTGTTCTTTCAGTTTGAGTATATATTTGTGCAGCAGTGTTTTATTTTGTCTCTGTGAAGATATAGTATATTTTGTCTTCCCAGATTTCCTCTTTGTTGCTTACCAAAAAGTTCCCTGAAACCAGAAAGAATATGACACATATGCACATGCTTAAGGGAAACCTGCCACTGAAGTTAACCTACAGGTCCCCTAAAGAGCGAGTCTGGCATCAGAGATCACAGAGCTAGGCAGTGATGGGCTGTGCTGAGCAGCTCCTTTGCTTATGCACTATGGAAAATCACCACTTTCATTTCTTAGCAAGAAAAACAAAAACAACAAACCAAAACCAAGCTATTGTTTTATGAACTGCTGCATTTCTGCGTGGGGAAGGCTGACCTATGTTAGACCACAGGGGAAGGGAAGGTTCTTGCCACTTGCCTTCTCTTCTGATGATGTCTTCTTTCTCCCAAGGCGGGCATTCTGACCGATGCCCAAGTGACTCAGGTGAACCAGCGTGTGAAGGAGCTCTTG
>NW_008588846.1:0-8101 GCF_000691845.1 Merops nubicus
GCTCCCAGCCCGGGCTGCCGGCCGTGCCACGGCGCTCGGCAGGGCTTTTGGAGAGGAGGGGAAGTCCTTCGGGTGCGGGGTGCGCAGACCGTCCCGCACGGCGCAGCGGGCACTTGGCAAGCGTGACGGTTATCCCGAACGCTTCCAGACGGTCATTTTGCCCGGGTGCCAGCGGAGAGGGATGCGCTTGCTGTCCCGTGCCTTTTCCTCCACCTCAAGCGTTAGTACCGTACCCTGCTTGTTGTACCCGTTTCTCTTTTTTTGGCGGAGCCAGCCCTGAAACCCGTTACTCTGGGGAAGACCTCTTCGTTGACTTCGGTTGATGTTTCCTCGGGATCGTGCCTGCGCGGTGCGGGTCCCTCTCGGCTCAGCGTTACAGTGAGCCTGTTTGCTCAGTACAAAATGCAATAGCGTGCTCACGGCCTTGGAAACTTGGCTCTCTGCAGCTGGACCTCCTCCATCCTCATTCACAGCTGCCTCCCAGAGCAGAAGAGGTGTGCACTGAGGATGGACATTGCTACAACTGTTTTCTTTCATAGCAATTGTGACTGAGAGCTATAACTGATTAGTTTCAGTCTCTCGCAGGACTCCTGAAGTTTTTTCCTCAGATGTATTCCAAAATGATACATGTTGTAGATTACTCCCTTCTGGCAATTCATAAGGCACTTAGAGGAGTTATAAGTGCCTTGCATTTAGATTTTTCCAAGACTATTACTGTACTTCATTATTGGAAATACTGTTGTGTTAACTCTGGTATCAGAAGACAAGTGGACTATTATGGTCTGGCACCAGTGTTTCCTTGCTTGCAGTCTCACAGCTGTAACCCCTGTTTCCATGGGTGAGCACATGCATTCGTCCAGATACACTTTCTTTTTTTTTTCTATTTTGTCTTCTGCTGACTGAACCACTAATGCTGTATTTAACATTGTATTAAATATTGTTTCCTGAAAGAACTGACAAATCGGCTTTTAGGATTGGCAGCTGACATTCTAGCTCATGGGCATTTTTTTTGCTCATTATGGTATCACTTACTATGTTGTGATCAACACAAACCTTTAGCTAGGAGCTTAAGGACTCTATGGGATTCTTCTTTCTAAATTTTCTAAATGAGGAGTGATAGCAGCATGAGAATCAGGTGGGTCAAGCTCTTCCACACAGAGCTTCCCAATCTAAAATATGCTTTTGGACACCCACAATGGTGTGGTAGTCAGAAGAGCTGAGTTATGAAGTGAATAGGATCACTGTGTAAGCTCATATAGACTGGTGATATTAATAGTAGAAAGCTCAACAGAGATCAGTACAGAAAAAAAAAAAAAAAAAAATTAGCAAAGATCTGAGCAACAAGCGGTTTTAACAGTTTTAAGAAGTCAATGTGATTACCTAGAAGAGTTGAAAATCAGTCCCTAAGTTTACATCCTTTTTTTCCTCTGCATCAAATTTTAAAAATCAGAGGGTATGCCTCGAAAACAGGGTGACTGCTCTTCATATTCTGAGGTCTTTTAAAAATAGATCTGGAGCTCACTATGTTTGTCATTGTTTTTTTTCCAGGTGAGTACATTATACTGAGTTCTGTTTATAAATTATTCTTTGCCATTTTAACAGCTACAAACACAGTATATTAAAACATATAGAAGTAGAAATTATTAACTAATCGTGGGAGGCAGACGACCTGAAGTTTTATGAAGATATCTGACACAGAAACCTGTGATAAGATCACTGGGACTGGCCCTAGGAGGAGGGGTGAAAAATAGAAATGTGCCTCCATCAGCCCATGTTTTCTTGTGTGCAGGATAATTAGGAAAGGATTAACAGCCTGACCTTCAGAAAGACACTCTTGTTGACCCTCCTCTGAAACACTTGGCTGAAAGGTTCTGCCCAAAGGGAGAGTTTGCTGGCAGGAGGGAAAAAATCCAAAGAAAAACACTTAGGAAAAGAAAACTTCAGCTTCGTCAGCCTGGTGGCCTGGCAGAAAGCAGACCCACTGAAAGAACCAGAAACAATAAAAAAAGGACAACTCAAAGTCTGATTTGTCCATACCAGTTTCCTAAAGTTTCCTAAAGGTTTATGGATATAAAAGAATCAGTAATTAGCAAAACAGTTTTATATCTACTCATTCAGCTGTTCAAAAATACGTGGAGGAGCTACCTAGCCACTGTCTTAAAGGTAGCCACAGAAAGTCGTGCTGTGCTGCAGCACCCCGAGCTTCCAGGGGTGTGGTGGTAGTGCCCCTCCTCCTGCGGGGCTCGACAGTGTGGTGCACACACATGGGAAGTCCTTGTTGCAGGGTCCTTGCAGTCCTTGTATTTATTTTACAGCCTTCAAGACACTGTCTGTGCTGCTGTCCTAGGATTTTCAGAAACATCTCTTTCAGTTTATCCATTCTCTTCCCTTTTTTTTTCTTTTTTTTGGCTTCTGATTTCTTATAGTTTACAGTAGCTTAGAACCATTTCTGCTGGTGTGTGTGTGGGTGATGAGCATTGCCAGTGTACCACGGAACAGCATGAATGAAGCTCCAGATGGAGTTTCCTGACAATCTCAAAGGGAAAATATACCTCTAAAGCCACAGATTAGTCAGGTAGACCAATCCTAAATCCTACAACCTAAACAAAACATTAGGAAACACTCATTTTGCATGAGTTTCTTGCCTCAGCAAGTCTCATGAACTTCCTAAAATCCATCTTCATAACATTTAACATGTTGTTTCTGTAAGCTTTTTCAAACTTCATTGTTGCAATTTAAAAATTTCTGCCTGAATTAATTCATTCATTCCACTGGCAATATGAGCATTTTAGCTTATTTTTCCTCTGTGATTTTGTTCTTTTGATTCATATTTTCTCTTAATCTATGCTTTACTTAAAGAACAAGCTGAGCTTTTCTGTTCTTTTCTCAGAACAGACTATCCTTTCCCTAGGTTATTATACCTTCTCCAGCAAATGGGCAGAGGAGTGGGAAGAAAATATTCTGAGGGAACATAGGCTTCAAAGTTCCAGCAGGGCATTTCATACCCTGTTTTACATCCTGTGTTTGTTTTGCAGGGAGTTTACACAATGGAGAAGAGGAAAGGTGATAATCATGCCATTGATCAGAATGCAGGTCAGAGCATCATGCCCAGAAGAAATACAGGAAACCTTAGCAATTTGGTAATGTTTCTGTAAAAAAAACAGTTAATAAGTCACACAGAATATTGCAGTCTTTCACTTGATTTTGTCCAGAAACAGTGTTCCCATCACAATGGCATATCATCAATACTTCTGAAGTATTGCCACAGTAATGGCATGAAGAGATAAAAAGATAAAGAGCATCTCATTCAATTTAATCACAGTCCATGCAAAAAAAAATAACAGTTTGGGCCAGCTGAAAACTACATGAGGTTAGTTAGTTGCATTTTACCAGATGAGAAAGGCTCTGCTGAAATAATTTGGGATTTTTATACAGGAATTTAAAATTTATCTTTGGAAGATTTTTCATAATTGCCACATTGCATTCAGTAAGTTTTCAGCATCACACAAAAAAAAGCTCAGAAAAAAAATTCAGTCTAACAGCATTTGCTTCTGTTACTGTTGCTGCACAGTAGCTCAAGCTACAACTTTCTGTTCTAATGTCAACTGTCTCACAGGCTGTGAAATACTGATTTTAGGGTTTACAGAATCTCTTCAAGAAACAGGTGTCCCTAGGTGAAATTCAGATGTGAATCTATAATTTCTACCAACATTCAGTTCTGCACTGCATAGACTACACTCTACTTTTCCTCACAGGCTAGAGAACAAAAGTTACTTAGGCTGCGCTTTCACTGTTACAAAGGTACACTTTTATCATCAGATAAACATGTAGTAGCTGTTAGTAAAAAAAAATTTGTGTCCTTTAATTTTACTGTGAGGCACTCTAAGCAAGTCAGTCAGACATGGGGGAAACAGGCAACCTTGTCTCCAATTAGTATTTTACCACAAGATAGCAGTGTACATTTCTTAGCTCTCTGTTAAAAAAACAAACAAAACAAAACAAAACAAAAACACCCCACAATGTGTCACTGAAGGTGAACACAAAACGTGCACCCACTTACCCGTGCATTATTTACAAGTAGTACATTGTTTGAACTGGCTGCTTAATCAACTTCAATGTAATGTCTGATTCTTAACAATAAGGCCAGATAATATTGCTGAGATAGGAAGATCTCCTGTATCCTAGCAGAACACCAACATACAGTTTTCAAAGCACTAATATTCCTCAAAATGGACAGTGCCATTTTGCTTTCTGGAGATCTGGACATCTGCCACATCAGTCACTCTAAAGCTGAGTCATTGCAACATGAGTTCAGTTTTACTTTATAGTTCACTGGAACATTAAAGGATTTCCATGTGTATTACTAATGTTAGGAGTTCTCAGTTCTCCACCCCTGGACAGCTGTTTCCTGCATCACATCTACATCCTGCTGTCGATACATGTTTTAATTTTGTGTGTATAGTGATCATGTACTTCTTCCATGAACTGTAACTATGGGACAATCTTTAAATATATTGCCTCAGTGTAAAACACTTTATAATATTACACTAACATTTTATACAAGCTTAGCTCTTTCTAAAGTCTGTGATAATGTTGCCAAGATCTTCTGTGAGACGAGAACCAAGCCATGCCTACGTAGCCGCAAAAAATTCAGCTTTTTAAACTGAAGTGACTCAGTTTCACAAGTTTTCATAAAAGTTAAGAGGACACTATTACATTTGTGAAGGAGAGGAAGAAGACTGCAGGACTTAATGCTGGATTTGTCAGATATTTGTCAAATACGCAGGATTCTTTCCAAGTAGTGTGGGATTCTTCTCCCAAGTAACTCGTGATAGGACGAGAGGAAATGGGGTTGAGTTGATCCAGGGGAGTTCTAGACTGGATATTAGGAAGAATTTCTTTACTTCAAGAGTGGTGAAACATTGGAACAGACTGCCCAGGGAAGTGGTGGAGTCACTTTCCCTGGAGGTGTTCAAAAAATGTACTTGGTACTTTTGATGACATGACATGACATGACATGACATGACATGACATGACACTTCAGGACATGGTTTAGTGGTCATGGTAGTGTTGGGTTGACGGTTGGACTTGATGATCTTAGAGGTGTTTTCCAATCTTAATGATTCTATGATTTTACTTACATCCTTATTCCATCAATTAAGTGTCATTAAAATAGCAGTGACAGAATGAATTTTTTATTGTCTTCACTGTGGATTCTGATACTGTGCATATTATTTGGGCTGTATCATTAAGTCTATAGCTGAAATTTGACATCTGAAATCTGTAGCTCATATCATAAGAAGCTGTAATGATGCTTCATATAATGTAATCCAGCTTCCCTTAGGGTGTAGTTAACTTCCTGAAATTAAAATCACCACAGACAATGAATGACAAATGAGAAATCTATGCTAAAAGTGCCTTGCTCAGCTACTGACTGTGCCATTTGAAACATTATTTTCAAGCTACCTCATCTTTAATAGCGTGCATGTTCTGTATGTAGTTGCAGTGCAGTATGGTGTAAAAGTCATGGTGGCAAATACTGTCATTACTGAAATTTTTAACCTTCTCTTGAATTCACTTGATTTTTCCTTTCTGTCCTTTCCAGAATGTAGATATGCAAGTCACCAATCCACCAGAAGCAGCTACACTTTTTAATTTACATCAAGCACAGCATTTTGGTGAGTTTGAAGACCCTTCAGAACAACACTGCAAGCAGGATCTGTTCCCCAAGTGGCACTTGCCAATGAAGATAGCGTCTGTGATGTCATTATTAACGTTTATTTACACATCTGTGAGAGATGTTGTACATCCTTTTATAACCAGAAAGGAAAACGTTTTCTATAAAATTCCAATCCTTGTCACGAACAAAGTTTTGCCAGTAGTTTCAATTACCCTTTTAGCACTAGTGTATTTACCAGGAATATTAGCTACTGGTTTCCAGCTGTATTTTGGCACCAAGTATAGAAGGTTTCCCCAGTGGTTGGATAGATGGATGTTATCAAGAAAGCAATTTGGACTTCTCAGTTTCCTCTTCGCTGCAATGCACGCCTGCTATAGCCTGTGCTATCCAATGAGAAGATCATACAGATACAAGCTGCTGAACTGGGCATTCCAGCAGGTATGATGGATATGCAAACACCAACACTTCTGGATTCAGAAAATCTGTGTTTGGATCATGCAAGCAAATCTGGATGGGAGGGAAAGCCATTTTCATTGCCTTCATTTGATTTTGAAGCAGATCCCCACAGAGCACTGTTAGGCAATGGAGCAGGACCTAGTTCTTAAAGCGTGTACTAGAGAGTCAGGAATCATCACAGCTGTGGCAGTGTGTATTAAATAAGTCATTTTCTTCATTTAGGATTTTTTCTCTCTCTGTAAAATGCACATAATTATACCTGCCTGACAGGAACATTAAGTGTTTGGCACACTATTAGTTTAGCATGGATTAATCATTCCAGCTGTGGAACGTAACTATTTACAAAAGCTTGGCACACATAATTTTAGGCATATTCTTTGTAAAGTGAATTAACCAGCAATGAAAGAGGGCTGAGCTAAATCAACAATTTATTTACCAGAAACTAAATTTGTGAACATCAGTGGCTCCACCACTGGGCTGACGCACGCTAACTTGTTAAAAAAGATAATTCCAGTCATGATTCTTAGTCATAGACAATAACTGTCTGACAAAGCTCCCTAAGGTCCTCTGTAACTAGAAAGTTCCTTATACTGCCTTGAGTGCCATGAGTATTGCAGTGTAAGGAAAATTTCAATATAAGGCATAGATGGCAAATGTACATTTTTTTATTATCCTCAAAGTCAGAGCTAATTTTATTTAAGTGTGATGTTAGCAGCTTCTTATGAATTCTGTAAACAATCAAAATACTGTTGGAAACTGAAGTCAGCCTTACTGGTAATCTGACTTGACTTGATTGCCAGAAATTTCCTTGAGATTCCAGTCATGAAGACGAAGAAACGACCATACTTGGAGCATATTACAGCATGGTGATCACTAGCACCATCAAAGAGCTGTTGCAAGTAGTCATAAATGTGACAAGCTTTGACATCATTTTATTAAAATCACAACCTTTTCATCCATAACTACTATTCAGTGGAACTGAATGTACCTAGTTGTTGTTTTTAAAAAAATTAAGCCAAATAAATGTCCTGGCAGGTTACCATTATTAAGAATGCCTGCTGAGTTAGCTCCCTAAAATGGTGCTGTTAATATATTTCCTGTTGTTATAATCTCCTAGCCATGGTATTTATCTGTAGATGGATTTTTTTTTTGTCAAAGAATGAGATTTCTCCTGCTGTGAGGGCACGCTAACAGGCCTCAGAATCAGTCTGTCCTGGGCCAAAATGCTGATGAAGTCCAAGTTCTTCTCACTTAAAGCCCACCTTTGCGCTACAGATACCAGTGGAGACACTGTCTTCAGAAGTAAATAGCAGTTACATTCGGAGTTATGCAAGCAAAACTACTGTGTTTCTTGGCTTATCTCCTGCATATTATGGTGAAAATATCTGTATTTCACACAAACAGCTAAGTGTGTCAGTCTGTCATTTTAAATAAGTGTTGTTTTGGCAGGTCAAACAAAAAAAAGAAAATGCCTGGATTGAACACGATGTTTGGAGAATGGAGATTTATGTATCTCTAGGAATTCTAGGACTTGCTTTGCTGGCTTTGTTGGCAATAACATCAATCCCATCTGTCAGTCACTCTTTGACCTGGAGAGAGTTCCACTACATTCAGGTAGGCATAAATGTCATTATTGCATGTCTTTAGTCTTCGTTTTTAGGACTGCATGTTGTCAACTAACCATTAGGAGTTAGAAATATCAAACATAGAAGAGTTAGTGAAACCAATCTAAAACCTTGTACCATACTTTGTTATTTGCTTTGTGAGAAATGTTCATTTGTTATTTTGTCGGGAGAAAGGCTGTCAGGTTCAGGTTATGAAGAAAGACAACTCCAAATCACTTTTTTGCTCCTATGGCCTGGTGACCAGCAGCAGTTGCCTCTTTGGGACCTATTCTTAGGTCAAAGACTTCTGGTGCTGAAGGCATTTCAGGCATCTTCTGGGCACCTTATGTTTCAGGAATGC
>NW_008588846.1:8132-20796 GCF_000691845.1 Merops nubicus
TGGGAGTAGGTGGTGTTGAACAGACAGTGCTGTTCCCATACCACGTGGGATCCCACTACACAATGAGAATTTCTTGTTGCTCCCCTGGAGCTGTTTTGGCAATACTTTACTGCCTAAGCAGTACTAGGTGGCTGGAAAGTCCAGAAGAAGGCTTCTTCCCAAAAATACATGCAAAGGTTTTCCTTCTGCAGCAGTATTAGCTTCATAACACCCTCCAAAAAGGTGTATTCTGAAAAGAAGGCATCTGAGAACAGATGCATAATCAAATCCAGCTGGTCCTGAGTTTGCTGCAGATGTGCTTGCTTCATTGAAGTTGAAGTATCTGGTTTGCTCTTAGTTCTCCAGTATTATACACAGTAATAATCAAGGGGTGGTTCTGCTGACATCAGTATGATCACACTGGAGTTAAGAGAGTGTTAAATTAGGTCCCTGGACACCAAAATCTGAAAATTGTGTTTGACTTCACTGGTGACTTATTCAATTTTTCTAACATTGTCAAGATCGTTATGCAACAAGAAATTCAAAATCACTAGTAATTGTAGCATAAAATTTTCTTTTATTCTAGACATCCTAAGCCAAATTTATCATTGTAAGTGGGGTAAAAGACTTTAGTTTCCTGTATTTGTGCAGTTGCGTTTGTCATGATATTAGACTCACTTGAGTTTCTGGTTTTAATTGACCTTAAATTTTTTCTTTGCAAACAATCAATTAGGCCATTTATGAATATGCTTTGGAACTCATAATAATTTATTACAGAAGTAAAGTCATTTCAGATACAGATGACATCTATAAAGTGAGATATAGAGAACTAACCCTTTTTCAAGAACAGCCTGCAATCCATGATCTCTTCCTTATTTTATCTAAATATCATAGCAGTAGTTGAAAAATGTGCCTCATCTCTTTTCTCTTACGGTGGCATGGAGGAGTGCAGTTAGATGCTTGAATTATAGTTCTTAAATTATAGTTCTTAAATTTTAGTTCAAGCCAGTGGTCTGTTTTCTTTGAGTTGAGTGTGTTCATTGAGGCCACTCCTGATTTTTATATTTACTTAACACAGTACTCTTTTTGCCATGTTGGAAAAAATAAATAGCTTACTATTTTCTTTCTCTTTTCAGAGCAAGATGGGATATTTAGCTCTGCTGCTCTGCACTCTTCATGCACTGGTGTTTGCTTGGAATAAGTGGGTTGATGTTAACCAATTTATCTGGTATACACCACCTTCATTTATGGTAGCAGTTTTTCTTCCTATTGTAGTTCTGCTTTGTAAATGCATACTGCTCTTCCCATGTTTTAGGAAGAGGATAAAAAGGATCAGATGTGGTTGGGAAGGTAACTCACAAACAAATCAAACCAGTATGACTTCTAGACTGTAGATGAAATATGGACATTTCCTGCCTATGTATGTAAACATGTGCAAAGTCATGAAACATTCAGTCATTATCTCCATTTTCACATTTTCTGTAGATGCTTCCTTTTCACTTTTCATTTTGACTTCATGAGTATGAGATGTATGATGCAGTTTGGACTTTTCCTAAAACAGAAGGTGGAAACATTAATTTTACACTCTACTCAGTGTTCTGGTATTTGATCATTTCTTTCTTGTGACTCAGTGCTTTTAAAACCTAAGGGCTTCATTGCCTCAGTCATAATTCTTCTGTAGGCAAAAGGAATCATAAATCGTTGCTCAAAATGACCACAGAAAGGAAAGAAATGATGACACCACAGAAGCTGGGAATGCTTTCTGCTGCCCACAATCATTTGGTTCCTTCATTAAATCTCAGGATTATACTAGGACAACAACTATTTATTATCCCATTCCCCCTCACCACCTGGATCCAATATTTTACCCTGCAGAATGGGGATGTTGGCAAATCAGCCAGACAAAATCTGTGTATTGCCATCAGGTCTTGAACTTAGACAACTGGGCAAGCAGAACTGACAGGAACTTTACAAGGTAAATCTCTTCTGAGGCCTGGGCACAATCTAAAAAAAGAGTTTTTAAACTCAGATCTCCATCTTATATGGGACTAGGCGTGTCTCTGTTTACTTAAAACTATAAAACATTTTCCATTTTTTATTCCATGAAAGTGCTCTTTTGTTTCTGATGCTGGAAATTTTCCATGCTTTTGACCTAAACTTGCAGCCCTTGACGTGTGCTTAGTTGCACAAATTATTCCAGTGGGATGAGTCATGTCAGGTAAATGTGTTCTACTGTTTACTCTAGGGCCAACGCAATTGTATGACTGGAATAAAAGCATTAAAAATAGACATTTAAATCTTGACATTGATTTGCTGAGATTTTCCTGTAAAATGGCTTCTGAATGCATTTGCTTTTACAAAAATTGTCATATGAGCTACTTAAACCTAATTTTCCTTATGTTGTTTAGGTCTGGCTGAATGTTTTAAATGACCTATTTTTAAGCATGTTATGCAGTGGTTAATATTTTCACCCACCATCAGGTACATTTCTGCTAGTCTCCTTTCATGACTTGAGTAGGACACCGACTGATGATGCCATTTATTGCTGGGATCATCTGAATGAGAACTGTAATTGGTAATGGCTCTAGTATTAAACTAAACAGGAAAACAATGTACAGTTAAAAAAATATACAATACATGGTGCTAGTGATTTTGCAGCTAATGATTCTGTTGTACATTTGTGGACTTGATACACCAAGCATAAATGACAGACAAATTAAATAGCCACAAGGATACTACATTTTGTATTTTCCTGGTTATAAATCCATTCAGTTAGTACAACTCAAAAGTAGGCCTTGTTGTTTGCACTTAATATGGTACTGTGAAAATAACTGGGAACATGGTGGCCTCTATTATGTAGACTGAAGAGAAATGAGTGGCATTGTGTATCAAGTCAGTAATGCATGACAGAGGCAAACACTCTCTAAAACACTGGAAGCTAGTCTGCAATGTGAGTCTAGGAAATTTATAACCAAACAGGAAAACTTGGTTGTCGGTGTATTAGTATTTACATTTCTATAAATGAAATAAATAAAATATTTTAGAACTCATACTAGAGATGAAGGATATTTGCCAAAGGTTTATTCAGAATATTTCCTGCACTTTGTTGTCATAAAAAGAGAATGAAATAATTTTTCTAATGGTCAAGGCAAGTACAATGATAAAAACATCCCTTTGTTTTCTGTATTGTCCACTAGCTACTCATAATGTGTGCTTAAACTTACTGCTTAGGACAAAGCTGTGACTGTAAATACTCCAAGCAGCCCCTGAATCCATCCATCGAAAAAAAGGACGTTCGGTTTTATTGCAGCTCTGTTCTAAATCCTGTTAAACTTTGCTCTCTGGAATCAGCCCTGCTGCTCCCTTAACTTAGAAAGTCTGGAAAAATTAATTCAAATGCCAGCTGTGTTGAATTCTATTCAGTTTGTTGGACTAATTGTTTACAGCTAGTCATGGAAGCCAACCCTTTGACACAGAGGAATATAAACAGCTTGAGAGGTAACAAAGAACGTGGCACAGAGAGCAAAACCTGACCTTTGGTAACTGCAAACTGAGAAGAGGTGTATAAAGACATTCCTTGGAAGAAACCATTTAAAGCTATTCATATGGCACGTATAAAAAAAAAAATCCAGGCAAATTAATATGTGTATGCATTTAGAGAGCAAAATAATTCAGGGAAACAATAATGGACTTCAAGATGTTTCACCTTATTGTCACCATTACCAAAGGGAAGTCTTTCAGCAGGGACTCTGTTATGGATGAGCGAGGTCAGTGAGCATTGGGTAGAGCAGTATGGTCAATATAGTTATGAAGTTAACAGAAACTGGAAGTTAACGTTCAGTGCCTTTGTACTGTGCATCTTACTGCACAGAAGTAGGATTTAGGTCACAAGTCACTTTTGAAAATGGGACTTGAATGCCAAATTTTTGTCCAAGTTCTTAAAACATTCTGAGTCTGTAAGATATTTTCTAATTTGGAGACTAACAGACATTTCCTTACTGCAGAAATCACTGTAGGTGCCACTACTAGAAAACAGACCATGAACTCCATGAACATGTAAATATACTATTTATATTCAACACCATAAAAAGTTTTTAAGCTGTCTGTTTTAATACATCTTTATCCAAGCAGCAGGAAGGAACTGTTGTCTGTAGATAGTACATTGTATTTAGTGCATAAAATCAGACCAAGGCACATCACAAGCACCAAACTCCTTTCAGGGAGTGCTAAAGAAAATGTATGTACATGTACATCTTTTATTTATCTTCTATTCATGGTGCAGCAATGACAAATTTAGATTCATCCCACTTCAAGTGCCTGATAAATCATGTCCTAATGAAGCATTCATTTGTAATACCCTGCTCTATGCACTTGTTGCACAAGGTAGTGTGAACTAGTATGACTTCATTAATTTCAGTCTGTTAACATGGGCTGAAATCCTAACATAAGTTAGAGGTGAAAACCAGTTTCAGGATCATCACATACTATTCAAATTGACCTTTCACACTCATCATTCAGCCCAGGACATTAAGAACACTTCTGATTTTTTCTCTTGCTCAGGAGCAAACACAAAAGTGTCTTCTACCAGCTGAAATTTGCATATGATCTACAAAAGCTGTTTCTAAAATCACACGTGACATCCATTCAAGCAGGTTTTCCCCCAGATTGTCTCAAGCATGAGCCAGATTTTCTGTGTCTCAGCCAGCCATTTCTCCAGAAACCGCTGTTGAATCCTTACAGGCAGAATATGAGACCTCGTACCAAGTCTCTTCCATGCTTTGTAAGTCTTTAGTAGAAACTCGCTCCCCAGTCTCCAGAACTGGACCAGTAACACTTTAGAGGACATTGCAACAGTATTTTCAAGCTTTTAAGGCATTCTGATACACTAGTGAGTGAGGAGGGTCATGTAAGAGCTATAAAGGGCTACAGAAGAAAATGCTGTTGACAGCATTCTATTTCTCCCACTATAAAAGACATGATTTAGTTCAACACTCATTAAAATAATTGCATTTGTACCTTTTGATTTATGTTTATGTACCTATTTAAAAATTTGCTGTATTAATATGTCCATATTCAACTACACTATATAAAATCAGTGTGTGTGCAATTTTAGGGGCTTATTTGTATAACACTGGTTATTTTTATAGAACCGTGTATCATTAAAAGCTTCAATGTATGCTGTAGCTGACATTGTGTCATACACATCCAGGGTATAAGGGTAAAATGGTAAACTCTAGAAGAGCTGTTGCCATGAGCAATAACAATGGCTTTAGTCAAGGGGAACCATTCTCCCCATGCTGGTGCAGCGCCTGGAGTCTCCAAAGGAGAGAAGACAAAAATATAGGAAGCAAAATGGGCACTTTCATAGTGGGACATAATGAAAGCACATTTTTCCTGACAGTTTTTTTAACTGACAGACTGCATACTGTAGCATTCAGAGATTTTGTGAGGAGGAATAGAAAGCTGAACAAGTTGTGGAGTGCTTTGGAGGGAAACCTATGATCCCTCAAAACACCAAAGACCAGGGAAAGCTCAAGAACAGTGAGGGCATTGTGGAGAGGGAAGGAATACAGGCCTATTCTGGGGTAAAAATCTGTAAGTCTAGCATAGGTGGTTTTGCAATGCCTCTACAAAGGCTGCAAAGTACTCCCTTCATGTATGTCCCCAATGTATTTAAGTCAGAGACAGAATTGAAACTGGAGAGATACTCACAAATTGTTGAAAGGACTTGAGGGATTTTATGCCAAGTTTAGCTGGGGTAGGCAGATCCCAGAATACTATTCCCAAGAAGTGGCACCAGCAATCAGTGCCCCAGAAGTTAGAGCAAGGGCTGTGCTAGCTGTGGTTTAATGATGGAAATTCCTGTTGAGAGAAGCATTCACTGTAAGCAGCCCCTCCCTTTGGCCACATTTCTCTGTTTTCTCAGTTCTGCAGGTGTTTAAAGCTGTGAAGGTAATCAGACCAGGGAACTGGATCCCTTTGAAAAGTAATACAAGAAAAAGAATGATTCAACCAGATCCATGCACTGGTCTGATTGATTACCTGACAGCCATGCATATATGACAGCAGGAAGGACAGGAAGAGAAATGGTTTGAAGGGGCAGCTTCACTTAAACCAGCTTAAACTATGCATTTGCAAGTGCATCTAAAATTAAAAACTTAAGTTTTGTCATCCTATTGCAGTAGCAAGAATGTTTCATTGCTTCACTTACTTGCCATGTTCTTAATTTTCCATGAATCACTGGGCAAAAATGTGTTCTAGAAATTATCACTGGGGAAAAAAAAAATTAAAACAAAACAAAAAGACAGCTATTTGAAAACATCCTGAAGCCACCCCTAGAGAATGTAGTTGCTGTGTCTAGCAATGACTGATCATTGTCACAGATTTTTTTTCAGTAGTGCCAGGATTTTTAGATCCCATCAGCATGCTCTGTTGCTGGTGGCAAAACAATTTATTTTGGTGGGACTTTTAGGCTCATTAAAAAAAATCTCACTGAATTCAGTTGCATCAGGGTTCAGCTTTTGCATCATTTGAACTTTTCTGTAGATTGAATGTAAAATTTGAATGGATATGGTGAGGCTAATTTATTAAGTATGCATAGCAAGTTTTTATAGATTTTCCAGTGAAAATATATAAAACCAGTCAGCGAACCACACTTTATTATAAATTTATAAAAAAAAAAGACCACAACTACTTCCAATAAAGATGATGTAACAGAAGATACAGTTTCACCTTTTTTGTTTCTTTTTATTTATATTTCATCTTGGTTGCATTGAGAGTACACTATGTCCTTGACACAGTTAAAGGTGTGTGGTCCCTGTGGGACTGGTAGAATACTACCACTGCTGCTGGTGGAAGTATTTGGTCTTTAAATTTCATCTTTTGGGCTCACTGTTAAAAAAGAAGTGAGGCAACTGTGGATTATTTTGAACTGGACAGTCAATCTTATAGTTTACAGTCATCTGCAATCTTTATATCCATGCTTACACTTGCATGTACTCTACTGAAAAAGAATTTTCCATGTTAATTTCTGTGTTACTTGAAATGCTGAGAGGTATCTTACTGCTGGAACTTGAGGAATGACCACATAACCTGTCTCTAATTCTACCTCTGCCTTTGTTTCCAGTCCCATGAGTCATATATACAACTGAATGGCATTTGTCTTGCCTATCTACCTGTACCTATGCATATACCAGAATAACTTTTGAACAGTGCATCTCATTCATTCAAAAATATTCTAAGTGTTCTAACAGGAAATCCATAAAAAGAAAAAAAAAGAAAAAGAAGCCATTATGGAAAAAAAGCCAAGCCACTTGCAGGGCGTCTCAAGCATCTCTGTAACAGTTTATCAATCTAACGATTGCTTGATGGCACCCATAATTAAAGTAACAGTGCCTTTCTTTTGTGCCTTCTAATTTGCAATAGACTTTGTACATTCACAAGAATATGAACATCCTAAATTATTTATTTATTCCCAGACAATGCAAGACAGACAAAAGGGTATTCTGGGGCAGAGGAAGACTGAGACTATGAAGCTACACAAAGCAGCATTAACATGGATTGGGAAGGAACAGGACTGTTGGAGATCTGGGACAGAGAGGAACGGAGATATCACAAACACTCAGATTTTCTTATGAGAGGAAAGAGTAAAGGAGTCCAATGGATGTTAAAGGCAGAAAAACAAGCAGGTGGAGGATGCTGAGTGACGTTAATGCAACATCGAGATAGTAGGGAAGAGTTGGGGAGAAGGGCAAAATGGAGGACAAGTGAATGACAGATGGGAGAGTGTCTGAACAGACTGAAGTGAATCCTTGAAACAGAGTGGATGGGAGGGTTGGTTATCCACACGGAGTTAGGGAACAGAATGCACAAATACAAAGAGCCCAGCTGTGTGCAGAGTTTGGCCTGCAGAACCTATTAAGTTGCAACCACATCTCCATCCCTGAAATACCATTTGAAGCATTTCTGGAGAAATCTGTTCAAATTCCACTGATATCTATGAACACCAGCAAGGATATAAGTGGTTCTGTGACTTTGAGGAATTATTCTTTGAGACGTAGCCCTGTGATTTTATTATGGATGAGGAATATACTCTTTCTGAAGCTGGGGAGACATGAAGCTGGGGGGACAGGAGTCATAGATATTGCTCCACTTTTCATAACAATCCAAATATAAACTGAGTTATCTTCAATAGATTGTGCTTATAGTGGAGCAGACGTGGCTGCTTTACTTCTTGGTAACATGTACAGTATGATTTGCTGACTGAAGGAAAATGTTTAGCTACAACACAATGAAAGTAAGCTACTCTTAAACATTATTCATGCCAAATAAGGAACCAACTGAAAATAGAATTAGATGGTGCGTTAAATTATATTCAGAAAAGTAATTCCTAATAACTTCGGGTTTACCTTTGTTCTGACATCACTATCCTATTGCACACATTTAGTCCTCACCATTTATTTCTTGCAGAGGCAAAATTCCCAGTGGGATTTTTGCCTAGCTATTCAGAGTCAGGTTTGTCCCCTGCAGTCAAATAAATACTTCAGGTCTGTGTTCTCCTTGACACTATTGCCAATAAATTGTTCACCTTCCTCCGTGTTTAGGGTGGACTCCATTCCCTTTCATACCCTCCATCAAAACAGCCTTATCAAGGGAACAGCACAAAAATTTATCATCACTTCTCCATTACTAGAGCCTGGCCTGGAGCATATCACAACAGAGCAGCTGAGCCACAAAATGTCCTCCTCACCAACTGCCCAGCTTCGTTCAGCCCTGTTTAAATATCCTGTGTTTGCTTAGTTGTTTCTGATTTTTAAGTTCCTCCCTGAAAACTCTTCTATATGGTTGGGTGCTTACACCTTCCTGACACCGAGATGTTAAAAAATAATAGGTGTTTGGGAATGCCAGTGGTGAGGAAGAGGAAAATTAAGTATGTACAGTAAGTGGGAATGAGATACACTTAGCTACTAGAACGAGATGAAGGTGGGAGAATGAAGCAGAGGGAAACAGATCCTAGGAAAAGTTTGGAAGACGGAAGTGGAGTATCATGTACTGACTGGCCCTTGCATTGCCCTTTTGCCTCTGTTTTCTCACTCTCATTCCTCTCTGATCTACTCTGATCCTTCCCTTTCCCCACTTTTGGTCCTTTCCCTAAACATCCCACAGTAAGTCTTGCATACCCACACAATCCCCTTAAAAAAGCCCACAACAGTTCTCCTACAATTATCTTCCCCTTGCATACCATACGAAGTCTCATATCCATTTAGGCAAATACCTCTTCAGTTTGCATTACACTTCAGGGGAAAGAGTTTCTTCCCTTGATCACCTTGGTGGGTTTCACCCCAGGGACAATGATCTATCTGATCATTCACCTTGGACAGTCTTAAAGAAGTTTGACTTAATTTTCATTGATTATCTTGCTGGGGTTCCTTTGCCTGTTATTACGTCTCTGGCCCTCATTGGGTCTTTGTGTTCAGCATGATGAGCCTTTGATCATTTAACGGTACAGAGAAGATAATCAAAGTGTGGAGCAGCTGCTTTACAGGAAGAGACTAAAAAGATGGGAGGTCTTCAGATGAGAGGGGAGGAGGTGGAAGGTGATTTTTATCCAAAATCAAGGTTCACAAAATATCAAAAGCAGTGGCTAAGGCAAACGCAGACTGCTTTTTGCCAAATCCACACTACCAGGACTAGAGAGGATTCGATGGAAGATCAGTTTACAACTGATTAAGAAAGTGCAGCTTTATGCAGTGGACAGAGAACTTCTGGAGCTTGCTGCCATGGCGGGCTGTGGAAGAAAACAGCATCAGCGTGTTCAAAAGGGGGTTAGACAGATTCAGAAACAATAATCCCTAACAGGACACTAAAAGACTTCGCATGCATATACCCTATGACATCTCTAAGACTAATACAGATATGGGAGGAGAGTAAAAAATACTGTGGCCAGGCTTGCATGCTCTCCTTAAATAGCATTTTGTTTTGCTGCTCTTGAACATGTACTAATGGGTTAGACAGGCTATTTGTCTCACCAAGCAGGGTGGTACTTATGTTCCTATACTTCAAGAGGAAATCTCTCAGATTGATACACTCTTCTACATTTTATGGCTGGAAAACGAACGTGTTGGGAATGTGAACTTAAATCCTGAAGATAAAGCTATTGCCTTGGTCTTTAAAAGAACTGCCTAACTCTCAGGATCTGTAGCAACTCACTAGCCACAGTTAATTTCTGTGGAATTAACTGCATAAATCTTCACGGGACTTGGAACAGAATTAGTATTTTTTATATACATATATATTGTTTTTTTTCTATACAGATTTTCCTCTCATAGTGCGAAGTTGCTGCTGAATTAACATGGTTTCATCTTCATTTGTCAGGCAACATTTTATGCAGGTAGCATAGTCCCATTCAGTGGAACAAAATGTTCAGAATAAACTAACTGAAGACCTAACCTACATGAAGGTACATGTAACAAGAAGGTGACAAATACATGTTAAATTATATCTTTATACATTTTCACAAGCATAATGCTACATCCTACACAGTATAATCTTGATTGATTTTATTTCCTTTCCACTCTCAAGAAAAACCTGTGGTCTGCACGTCTGAAGGAAATTTAAACTCAAAGAGATAAAATCCTGTTAGTAAAACAAACACATGAGGCTTAGGCTGTCAAATTGTGGTCAAGCCTATGCCTCCCTCAGCTATGTTACTATTCAGGCAAGTATTACTGTCTTTTAAATGAGGTTTTCAGTTTTGCAATATCCATGCTTCACTAAGAAGGACTTACCTCTGTTCTTGGTTAACAAGTAAACTGACTGAAAGTTTTCCTCTGGATTTAGTTGTTTGTATTATAAAACAACCTATTTTAAACCAAGCTTTGGGTCCAGCAATTATTGCAGGCACAGGATCACACTTTTAGAACCTACTGTCTCACTTTGTAGATGCCTTCTAAAATGAGCAGCCACAAACCAAGAAGAAAAATTCTGACCTTCTATAACTTACACCACAAAGCAAATGTTGTTTCAGAGTTATAGGGAGAAGTGGAAAGGTCATACATGACCTTGTGCTCCATACAAAGCCAAGAACAAACTCCAAGAACAAAAAGCCAAGTCCTGAAATCCCTTAACTGGACTTCAACAATAGCTATGGAAAACCATAGTCAGAGAAAGCTAGGAGAGGTTTCCTTCCTTCAGCTTCTTTCTGGTGAATAAGATTAATCTGTTAGATTGTAAAAGCAGAAACAATCCTCACTGTTCTTCTGCTTGGATTGCCTTAGAAATAGACTTGTAAGCCTGGATGTCTTGTACTTTTGTTTGCTTTGGGTTTGTTTTTTGGTGGTTTAGGTTTTCTTTTTTTTTGACGGGGGTCCTCTTTTTTTGGACGAATTGCCCTTACTTTTTCTTCTTATTTTTTCTTCTTACT
The DNA here is from genome assembly GCF_000691845.1 of Merops nubicus. Classification (NCBI taxonomy): domain Eukaryota; kingdom Metazoa; phylum Chordata; class Aves; order Coraciiformes; family Meropidae; genus Merops; species Merops nubicus. The sequence continues at coordinate 19,534 of NW_008588846.1, forward strand.
TTTCTTCTCCCTTCCCTTCCCTTCCCTTCACTTCCCTTCCCTTCCCTTCCCAAAAGAGTATCTAAATGGTGTTACCTATTTCAGTTTGTCCTTCATTCCCTTGTTTTTGACTACTGAAATTCAGAGCCTATAGGTTCTGAAAGAAGTAGTGATATCTGGACACTTAGTGAAAAGGTAACATCATAAATTGATGAAATCCAAAGAGTGAAGGAAGGGAAGAGGTTTTAGTTGAAGTTCATTCATGTCTGTTCTTGGTTTAGTTAGTGGTGAGGTTTTGTGGTTCTTTTTTTAAAGAGTATCTTTATTAAAAAACATCTTTTCAAGTAAACAATGACATCAGATTACTTTAAAAAATGGAATGAAGAAAAGGACAAAACTGCAATTTGTTTCTACAAAAAAAAATAGGTTTCAATTTTCTAAATCTCTCAGATCCACTTTGTTCTTATAAAGAATGGGTAAAAGGCATAAGTTTTAATTTTAGAGTAATTGCAGGCTGCCACAAGAAAAAAATTAGTTGGCCTGAATTTTCCTGGCTGGGAAATGCTCTATTTTTCTGCTAAATTATGAAATTAGTTGTGTTGAGGTAGTACGCCAGAAACTATTGTATTTGGGTTTGTTGCCCTAATAGGAAGCAAATTTTTGTGTTTGTTTCACTCTCTTTCCACAGGGAAATCCCCAGGGCTTTGCTTTCCCCTTGCCAAGAGGAAGAATCAGAATATCTGTTTCCATTTGCCAATTGGAAGCTCCTTTGTTATTTTCTGTCCCTTAAGAGAAGAAATAATAATGCTACCCTGGACTTTGCTAAAGAAAGTAAAACACCTGCCAAGAGAAAATAATCTCCTTTCTTTAACAGATTGTTTAAAATAGCCCTTTAATAGAATATCTGAGAATTTTGTTGCCCACAGATCTTTGTATATATTATTTGAGATAACTGTAGCTGTCCAGTTTCATCCTGTCACTGAAGAGATACAGTCCATTGTGCAGAGTTTAAGTATATAAAAGGTATATATATACCCTTGCTCTCATGCTAAACTTCATGCTAAACTTCATCCATTCTTTATGTTTCTCCTGCTTGAATGGATTAGTTACACAGTGATAGAAAGGAGGCTGTAGCTGGTTTAGTCCCAGTTTCAAATGACGATATTCAAACTGCAAAACCTCAAAAAGAAGCAAGGAAAACATCGTATTGAGTTAAATCCCCCAAACTGCCTTGATTTTAATTTTTAAATGGACTAGCTATAACTTAGTGGTGTCCGTTCAGCA
>NW_008588846.1:20827-22770 GCF_000691845.1 Merops nubicus
GATCACGACTCAAAAGTTTCCTCCTTTACCCTGGTACACAAAGGCTAAAGCTAGGTAGGTGTGCACATGGTGAGAGGGGAGACAACTGGAAAACGTAGTGAGCAATCACAGGCCAAACAAGGAACAGATAACAGAATCCAAGGATCATTAACCATAGACTATCTGCGTAAGAAAAAAGCCCTTTTCTTGTTACAAAACCAACACAGGTCTTCCAGTGTATCATCTGCTAAAGGTCTGAGTCTTCTGTTCAAGACTTTATGCTGCAGTAAAATATTTTAAAATCCCACAGGAAAAAAAAAAAAAAACACATTCAGATTTACAGCCTTCTTATTAAGGCTATAATTCAAGTTAAGAATTACAGGATTGTGACTACTCTGATTATGGTGCACTATCATTTTGATGTGCATGAATTAGTCTCATGGCTAAGTATGTCTATTTTAATGTCAATACTTCCATGGCCACAAGAGTCACATAAAGTAGCACATAAGGAGAATCAGCCACAAACAATGCAGAAAAGAACGTGTTGGGTTTTTTCTTTTGATACGTTTTTTGGTTGGACTAAAATTTTTGAGCTCATACTATGGCAGTTGTACTGGCTACAGAAAAACAAACAGGATGACCACTTTTGAATCAATAGCAAAGGAGGAGAATGTTAGAACAAGAAACTGAAGGGCTGAAATGCTAGCTCTTGCTACAGAAAGGGCCAATTAATTTCGGAGGAGTCTGTCAATGAACTTACCTTTCCATTGACTTCTGTGGGGTATTGACTCAGTCCTCACCATCTGGGAGCTGAAACTGCAGTTTGGAAAATCAGGCAATAGGTTTTATGTGCACTTGTTTACCAAATTAAAAAATACTTCAGAAATACATTTTTTGATTGTCAGGAAAATTATTTCACAACAGGGGTGAAAATAGCTTCTGAACTACAACAGAAAAGTTTCTCGGCCCTCTTTTCAAATTCTACATCATAGTTGTTTGTGATTATATATTGAAACTAATGTTTGAATTGATGCGGTTCATTCTACTTGTCCTCAGTTAACGCACTACAGAAACAAGTCAGCATCCACACACAAAGGGTGAAACTCAGTGCTTCATTGTCATTTTATGGCTCCTCTTCAGTTATTTGTGCATGTGTTAGTTTTTTTTCTGCAACATGAGAGACATGCACCATTATATGTGTTGGTCAGTTTTAAATGTGTTAGACACAAAGGGTTGAGGGTTACACATTGTTACACATACAGCATAGCTTAATGAAATTGACAGAATTTGTTTGCTAAATCAGAAAACGTTAAAATAGTAAGCTACACTTTTCCTGGAAAAGCTTGATTCCTCTTTAGCTGGATATTTCCTTGTCTAAGCAATGTAGAGTTCAGATCTTGGGGTTTAGCTTTGTTTTTATGAGGTTCAAACATGTATGCCCTCTCATTTTGTGCAACACTGAAATCAGAGCACAGTTCCCACTTGAAGGAGAGTATGTTGAAGGGACAGCAAATAAGCCCCACTACCCACAGGGACATCTAACAACACCCCAGAATTAATTTTTTATGATAACAGGTTGCCCAGAGACGTTAGAGATTCCCCATCCCTTGAAACATTACAAATGTAATGCACCAGCGTGCATGGGGTTCAGGCAGATTACTTCTAAAGTCTCTTTCAACACAAACCATGCTGATTCTGTGACTCTGAGATTCCTCACCACAGTCCCACGGACAGCACGGGTTGCGAGCCAGCGGCACCATACCGCCAGGAGAGAATGCGGAGGAGCAGCCGAACAGAGTTCCGGCTGGGCCGGAGCAGCGAGACAGGGCAGGGCCCGGGAGGACGGCGGCGTTTTGCCCTCAGGGCCATGAGCTGGCCTGGGGGCCGGCGCGGTCCCCCCGCTGTGTCGGCGGGACGCTGGCTCTGCGGCTGTGTTGCCTGCGTAGGCCCGAGGGGTGCGTGGC
>NW_008588847.1:0-38122 GCF_000691845.1 Merops nubicus
CTTCACTGAGAGTGTGGTTAGACACTGAAATGGACTGCCCAGGCAAGTGGTGGTGGACACATCATCCCTGGAGGTGTTCAAAAAACGAGTGGATGTGGCACTTGAGGCTATGTGGTTATGGAGATGTTGGGAGGAACGTTGGACTTGGTGATCCCGGAGGTCCTTTCCAACAGTAGTGATTCTGTGATTGAGGGCACCATCAGGAAGTTTGCAGATGATACGAAGCTAGGTAGGAGTGTTGAACTCCTTGGAAGGTAGGGAGGCTCTACAGAGGGAACTGGACAGGCTGGGTCAATGGGCTGAAGCCAGTTGCATGAAGTTCAAGAAGACCAAGTGCTGGGTCCTACCTACCCTTGGGTTACAACAACTCCATGCAATGCAACAGAACTTGGGGAAGTGTGGCTGGAAAGCTGTCTGGTGGAAGAGGACTTGGCGGTGTTGGTCAATAGCCAGCTGAATATAAGCCAGCAGTGTGCCCAGATGGCCAAGAAGGCAAACAGCATTCTGGCTTGTATCGTAGGGTGGCCAGCAGGACTAGTGAAGTGATTGTCCCCTTGTCCTTGGCACTGGTGAGGCTGTCCCTTGAATACTGTGTTGAGCCCTGCAAGAAAGACATCAAGGTGCTGGAGTGTGTCTAGAGAAGGGCAACTAAGCTAGTGAAGTGTGTAGAGCACAAGTCTTATAATAGTGGCTGAGGGAACTGGGGTTCTTTAGCCTGGAGGAAAGGAGGCTGAGGGGAGACCTTCCTGCTCTCTACATCTGCCTGAAAGGAGGGTGTAACAAAGTGGAGTCGGTGTCCCACGTAACAAGCAGTAGGATGAGAGGAAATAGCCTCAAGTTGTGCCAGGGGAGGTTCTTCATCAAAAGGGTTGTTAAGCACTGGCACAGATACTCAGGGAAGTGGCTGAGTCACCAGCCCTGGAGGTATTTTAAAGATGTGTAGATGTGGTGCTCAGGGACATGGTTTTGTGGTGGACTCGGCAGTGCTGGGTTGGGCTCCATGATCTTAAAGGTCATTTCCAACCTAAACAATTCTATGAATCCATATCATGAGTATATACATTGTTACATTTAGACTTAACTAGGAAGCTTGAGTGATTTCTATTGAAAAAGCTGAGAAATTCAGTTTATTTAATAATTTCTGTTGTTTATTTTGAAGACATAACTAGGAGACTGCTTCTGGAGCAAGCCCAGAGTCACAATAAAAATTACTAATATGGCAGCAAAAAATGGGTTCTGGAACCCACTAGTGATTTATAGTGACAGGCATGGAGCCACACTTCCAGGACAGGAGCCAGACTTCTGTCTTGTGACTTAGGAATCATTTAGGGCTTGGTTGTATAAGATGTTAAGCATCCTGGTCCCAGTGCATCAAAATTTCTATGCACACAGCAGGTGTGAGTCACAGTAGCTGCTGCCTGTTTGACTGCAGCACTTTCTTTGACAGGCCTGAGGCCATCTATATGCTAGGGAGTGTTATTCACTACTTAGAAAAACCTCAGAAATTCCCTGTATGAACATATTAGGGAAGTCTAACAGACTTGATTTTACTCACTTTAAAAATAACTGTAAAAACTCCTCCTAACTATAAATCCAGTATCGATTAGGCTCTGAAGGGACCACAGGATCCCATAGTTAATGACTGCACACTGAAAGAATGTGAAGATGCATTTGTGTGCTCTGCAGTGCCATGAATATCCTGCTATGGACTGAATTTTGCTTTAAGTGTTTGAATTTAAAATCAGAACTCAAAGAATAATTTGAGGAAGCTGAGCTCCACATAAAGAAGGTTCCAACAAATGTCCACTTTGTAATTTCACACAGGCCACGTGTCTGGGTGGGACTTCAGGACTTCCAAGTTGCAGAAGTAGCTAGTGGAAGATCAGTCCATTTGCCTTAATGTGTCAATAGTTTTCCCTCTGACTTATGATTCTGTGCCACCAACAACACATGTCTTTAGGTAAAAGGTAAGAAAGTTTCTAGTGCAGTAAGTTGCCCATAGAAAACCCTGCACAATTCTTGTCATTTACAGGTTAACTTGTGCACAAAACATAAGGTTTCTCTCTTGTATAGGTATTTAACCTCTCTGATGCAACTGCATTAACTTCATATGTGGGACACTGATAACAGAAGGTCATGAATCTTCAGTACTTTGATTTAAGAAAAAATGCACAGTGCTTTATAGCTATTACCAAAATCTGTTTATGTGTTCCCAAGTAGTGTGAAAAGAATATACAGCTCTGATTGATTTGACAGGGAAGATGGGGATAAGGTGGTTGTTTATTTTGATTTATTTTGGGTTCTTCATTTGTTTGTTTTGGCTTCACAGTACCGTGCCAGCTCCAAACTCATTAAACTCATCCCTTCTGTACATGGTTACGATGTTCCTGAAGTCAGGTTTTTTTAACTGCTGTTGGTTTCCATTGATAATTCCCAGGACTCTTACTGATGAAGGTCATGCTGCTCTCTTTTCATAAAAAGAGGTGCATGTGGCTGACAGTGTTCATCTGTTGAGTTGTGTAGCACTCACACAACTTACTACAACTTATGTCTACTAATATGGGTGGCTGCTGCTTAGCACAGGTGCCCAGCTGTGTTCTTAAAACCAAGCAGTCAAAACCAACCAACGACAGCACAGCTAAGTTGAGTGGTAAGCTAATATTGCTGTTCCATATAAAAAAGAAACTAATGTTTATTGGAACATCTTGAATATCTTTCAGGTTTATCTGTCAAGAAATCAGAGAAAGTATTTGCTCTAAATACAGGGGTTTGCATTGCTCACGTTTGGAGAAGTGGAAATGCTGAACTAGTTTCCCAGGTGGCATAAATGCCCATTTGCTCAAACAGTTTGTACCAAGTGAAGCATTCATTCCCTTGAAAATGCACCTGCTGAAACTACTCAGAAGCTGAGGTTGCATTTATAAAACACTTTTCATCAATGGAGATATTTTTAGGAAAAGTGAATTGTTTACCTACAGGAGCAATTTCAGTGCTTCCAAAACATTTCCTGTTCTCCAGAAGTTTAATGAGTAGATATGTGCCTGTTGAAGCCAATGTGCCTTTGCCAATTGCTTTTCAGCTCCTAGTATAGTTCTCTTTTCTCCCATTTCTTCCACTTTTCATGGACTTCAAGTATTGCCAATACAGAAAGTGAGAATGACTTCCTAGCCTACTGGATGCTGCAGGGCTAACATTGAATGTCATCTGGATCTAGAGAGGCCCCTGACTGTATAACTGATAAATAAAAAGGAAAATCATTAATCTAGCCATTTACTTGGCTTTTATTAGCAGGATCAAAATGCTTCATGTTCATAGACCTAGAAAATGTTACCAAGTTGAGGTGAAAATATTGTTTCTCTTTTCATGGTGAGTTATATGGTTTGTTTGACCCACAGCAAAATCTTTCTCATTTTTGTGAGAAAAAAAATTAACCAAGCAAAAAAGCAGTTTTGAGTTAACCCAAATCAGATATTTGTCTATAAACAGATGTAAAAAGAAGCAGATATAAGCAGTAGTTATCCTGGAAGGACAGAGAATACTGCTTCAACTGAGCCTGCAGCAGTTCATGAGGCTCTAGAGAAAGCCTGGAGGCAAGACATAATAAGTGAGGGGGAAAGTGAGGAATATGATGATAATAGACTGGATAATTTACACAACTGTCCCAAATTTTTCCTTCAGCTGATCAGGATTGCTGCTTGTTTGCACCTGTAACTGAGTTTCCTCCTCCTAGTTTATGAAGGACTGTTAATCCAGCATTGCAGCTTGGAGTGCCCTGCGTGCAGCTAGATGTCAGTGGGAACTGCAGCCTTACAGCTAATGGGACTCTGACTGTCCAAGCCTCACAGTAAGAGACTCAGGCCAAGCTGGAGGCTGTTGGCATCCCCTAGACAGTGGCATTGTAGATGAAAAGAGCAGGATCAAGTTCATGCAAAATAGTTTTAAAGCCCTATATCAGAAGAACAGATCATTTATTAAAAAAATAAGTGGTTTGGAACTTTGTTGTGTTTAAGAACTGTTGTCAGGAGGCCACTGTGTGTAGGTGTCTGTCTAAAAAACAGACATGATTACCAAGTGAGAGGATAGAAGCTACAGCTAAGATGTCACATTAAGGGGCTTGGAAGTTTATTTTGCAAATGCTAAAAGCTGTGAAAAGGCTTTTGGTGTCTTAAAATGACAGAGAGTGGTGCCCAGTTGTTTAAGAAAGGAGTAAACAAATGATGTCAACAGACTTGAACCTGCTGCCACATTTGCACTATGATGTCTGTGGGGCTGTTCAGCTCAGCAAATGGGGAGGCATCACATGCAGCAGAGGCAAGCTCTTGCATTGAGTGGATATTTCCTACGTTGCCCATAGCAAGGAATTCTGTTGCAGCCACATTTACACTGTGCTTGTGCAGTGTGAAATTGCAGGAATTCCACTATGTCACAAAATAGCTACAGGAAAGGGATCTTCAACATTCCTTTTCAAGTTGTGCACATCTAAAACTGTGCAGGCAAACAAGAAGCCTAGTCAGTGAGTGGTGAGCTGATAGGTGACTGTAGCCCAGTAAGAGACAGGATTCTCTGAAATGGATGATGGGCATTATTTTAGGTGTTGTATCCTTGTACGTAGGTAAAGAGTGTTCCTAGGGATCAATTCTTTGATCATTTTAGAGTGACGTCAGTATTCCATCACAGTACTTCATATTTGTCTTCTGTAAAACATGCTTTATTTTTCAGGGAAATTTTTCCCACTTTCAGTTTCTGAAAGAAGAAGGGAAAAAATCAGAATTCTAGCCTTTTATGCAAATAGCAGGAAATTTGTGTCCTGCTTTTAAATTCTTGAAGAAGTCTGATTTCAGATCTCCTAGAGATACGAATGCTGTGTGTGGAAGTAGTGGTGTCTTCTAATCTTTCCCTTTGCATGTTCACATGAAGTTGGTAGAAGAAAGATGTTTAAGGAGTTATTTCAATTAGCAGTGATTCCTGTTCCCATGGCCCCTCAGCTGTATCACCCTCCCTACCTTGACAGCGTGTCACCACATGTATGGCCATTCCTCCAGGCACATAAAACTCTGATTTGATACCTCTTACTTCAGTCATACATGCCAGATTTATCCTTTGGGCTTCCACAGCTACCATGAAATCAGACCTGCCAAGACAACCACTCCCATAGAGCATCATGGTACTTAGAGGGGATGGAACAGAGAAGTGAGAAGGATTGTGCCAAATGCTGCTGTCATGAAAATTAACTTCTAGAAATGAGCACTTTTTGTTTTACATGTGGTATACTGAAGTAATTTAAATTCTTTCTGTAATTATTGTATTTGTGCATTGCTGTGCCTCAGGGCTCAGAATAGATGAGGTAGACAGTAGGGGGCTGAGGGGCATCTGTAAGATCAAGAAAGATGCAGAGTAGGCAAGTGGAGAATAAATATTTACTGTTTCTCACAATAATGGGATTAAGGGGCCTTCATTCAGACTATGAAGCAACATGTTTGAAATAAAAGTGTACCTTTTTTTATGTAACTATTAAATTGCAGAAGTGATTGCCCCATCGTGTTAGCTTAAAAGAAGGTTAGAAAAAAAATCATATGGGAAAAGGTCCAGTGGGACAACGGTTTAACAAGAGATTTAGGAAGGTTAATAGGTACATGACTGCTGAAAGCTGGGAGAGCATGCTGGAAATGGTTCCATCCCATCTCTGTAGACCTCTGAGACCTCTGAGTGTCAGCTACAGGGCAGTGTCAAAGGGAAGATGCTGGGCTAGATGTTCTTTTGCTTTAGAAATATCTATGATTATAGTAAATCAAGGAATGTGATTTTTTAGTTTGTTTTTTTTTTTTTTTTTTAAATGAGACTTTCAGCCACCTTTCTGACTGGAAATATTCAGAATATAATGATCAAAGGGTAGCTCAGAGAAGAACTGGTAGGTTCAGCTCCCTGGATCATGAGTCGAAGTCCTGCTTTTGGAAGTCTCCAAATAATTTTAGTGCTATAGTAAGTGAATTGTACTGTGACTCCCAAATGCGTTGGAGGCTTTGAAGATGAAACTCAAATTTCTGAGGGGCTTGGTTATGAAAATGCTGACAGGAAAGAAAAACGTCAGAAGGAAGAGGAGGTCATGGGAGGAAGTGGATGGTGCAGGTGCTGTTCTTGACGTTGAGTCACTGCAGAGTTTCTGCTTCTGTACCTTCTTTGCTTGTGTTTTTGGTGTCAGGTACCCTTAGCAGACCTCTCTCCCTCAGTGGTATCCAAACAGGACACTTGATCAGAAATGCTTCCGGAGGCCAAATACTGTGGGAAGCTCTGAGCCAGATCAGGGTGAAGTACCAGTGGAGCTAGTTTGGAAAGCTCATCAGAGAAATTAAATGAGAAACCCAAAACATTTGTTTATTTAATAAATAAATCATCTGTCTTTATCAGTGGTAATGTTTCTTACCCTTTGATAGTGTTCCACACTACCACTCTCTAGAGGATCTCATCTTACCTTCTGATCTTTTCTGATCAGATACAGTGGTTTGATTATATGAAGGCAATGGGCCAATAAGCTAGAGGTCTTATGCAAATTCAGATATGTGTTAATTTGCATAATGCTTCTGATATACAGATATATCTATGTATGTATTTATATAGGCATCTATTATCTCTCCTTCTCTTTCGAAAGATAATTCTCCTTTCCCAGCCTCTCCCTGAGCTGGCTCTTCCCTATTTCTTGTTGTCCTTGCTGATGACTGGCCAAGTTGAAGTCCAGGCCCTCATCTGCCTGGAAACAGATTTGTCACTCTGGTCCAAACTTTGTGTAAGCAATTCTAGGTCTTATGCTAGTTGTCATCTTAGCATGTGTTTATGCAGGTGAGGAGTAGTAAAGGGCTGTGGAAACTGAGTTATTTCTAGATGCTCCCATCAGGGATTGTCTTTGGTAGATGTTATCACAGGACAGTTCTTCGTGATGAGTATTACAGAGAATGGCTTAAGGACATATCTTCTACTTTCCTCTAGTTTTTCCTCCTTTTTTTTGAGGATGAGGGTTGGAGCAGCCATGTGGGATAACTATCTGAGCTCAGCTCAGGTGAGAACCTCTTTCCATCCTTTTGTGAGTTATATTGGGTAGGTTTGCTGAAACCTTGCTCCAGCTTGCATGGGATCATCAGTAGAATTTTGAGGCTCAGCTCTCCTGCGAGCAGGGGCTAATGTAGTCTAGGAATCACCACACTGCCAGGTGGTGAGGCCAAGCTGGGTGAAAGCACTTTTGCCAGATAAGGAGCCTTAGGAAATAACTTCGAGTTTCCTTATACCAGTTTAAAGGAAGGGACACCTGCACCTACTGCCTTGGGGCTCTCCTCCTCTGGGAGAGATCCTGGGTTAAATGACCAGCAGTAGCTGATTTTGTATTAAAAGTTGACAAAGAAGATGTGTCTGTTTCCTCTAAAAGAAGTTTTGCTTTTATGAAGAGTAGGGGAATGAAGAAAGTGAGCTTTGTATTTTTGCTCAATAAATTTAGAAGTTTATAAAATTAGTTTAGCTGGGGCTTAGAGTAGTTGTTTGAGTGAAGGAGTTTTACATCAGAAGCTACTTTTTTCCTATATCTAGAGCTTGTCCCTGTGGTGCAGGTCTCCAGCAGGTGTAAACTGTCACACAGAGTGGCAACAATTCAAGCTCCTGAGAATCCCTCCTCAGCTTTCCAAAACAGTCAACAGCCCAGTTTGACATGTGGAGCCTCCAAAACTGGAGCCAGACAAGCTTTATTGAAAACCTGGCTACTTATTTTGGTGTTTATGTGGAATTTACTTAATCTCCAGACAATCTGATCCAAAATGCAATCTCACATGTGCTGCATTACCATTGTTTACACATTCAGCTGGGTAACTTGAGCTGCATTGAACAAGAGCTGCACAAATAGTGAAAGAAAGAAAAAAAAAACCTTTGGCAGCTATTTCATTGGTGATCTTTGAAAAAATTCAGATATGTGAAGGAATTATTCTGCCATATCTACCAAAGCTTGAGCTCATTGGAGTTGATAGCATTCTCTGTACTCTGCTAACTTCAGAAGACTTTTCACCACATTCTCTAAATTGTGTTACTAATAGGCTGATCAAAAAGTCACTCTATTGGAAAGAAAGTTTGTCAAGTAAATAATTCAGTAAATATTTACTGGAGAGCCATGTCAAATAGATTGCTTGGTGTGGTGGATAATAAGCAGTACTGCCTTTTAAGACTGCAGTAATAAAAAGTGCCCCAAAAAGCCTGACCCTAGCAGGACTGAGGCCTGAGAAGAGAAACTGTTAATCCTACCCACCAAGCCAACATCTTTCAGAAGGCATGTAGTGTGGAGATAGAGATATAGTGGTCCTACATCCCAGCTGCTCCTGTTTTTCAAGTCCTTCTCTTCATAAATGCCTACTACTATAAATTTGAGGCAACTAACTGAAAACAATTGGAAGAAATTCCTCATATGAAAACTTTTTGAAGAGTTTAAATTTTAATAACTTTTATTCCAGCCTATGGATTAGTGGCTTGGTGGTAAATTGAGCGGCCTCTTTATGGAATTGGTACATTAACATAAACTCAGCACTTGCTAGCAAGAGCAGAAAAACAACATCTATAAATCACTGCATTTGTTTCAGATTATTCATCAGAGCTGGAAGGCAATTGTGCGAGTTGCTTTGTGATATTATAAACAGAGAACTGGAAAGGCCAAGTACATTGTAGCAAAATTTGGGGGTTTGTACACGTACCAACGGAGCCTTTTCCTTCAGGAGGTGTTCAGCTAATCTTCCAGAAAGGGGGATTTAGATTCCAGTGTGCTGTTTCAAAGGAACAAGTTTGAGCTGGCACTGGTAGGACCACAAGGCCTGCTAACGCACAGAGGAAGGGTCTTACAAAGTTGTCATATTCATCTTTCCTTCTTACACTGCAGTAGAGGAGGAAAGTCTTTACTTCTTCTTTTCATACATGATCCCAAACTGCTCTCTGATGTGGAAGCACGAAGGTTCAAATCTGGAAAAGGGCGAGAGCTGAGGGTAGGGAGGATTTTGATACAGAAAACTTGAGGCGATAGTGCTCAACATTTCCTTATAAATACCAAAAGGAGAGGGATCATCTACACACTTGCATTGTAGTTGAAGAGAGGAGGACACTGCCTGGTTTCTCTGGGTACTGCTGTAATTCCCTTCAAGGTTTTTTTCTCTGTGAGAAAGAGCTGCATTTTCTGTCCCATGAAGTGTGGGCAGCACACCAGCAGGAAGAGCAGCAGCAGGCTGAGCCGAGCAGGGTGCTGGAGCTAGCCGCTGTTCCCGCACCAGGGGCTGGCTGACTTTCTGCAGCATTTCACAACTTCCTGGCCTTGGCTGCAAATGTACTGGCAGAAGCAGCTTGGTTATACCTTAGCTTATTGTGGCCAGTCCTGGAGGAATTAATTTCTGCAGGAGCAGTGCCAGCTCTTCTGAGGTTTTGCATGTTGTGGATCGTTGAGCTTTGTTGTGTTTTTCCCACACCTCCAACAATAAAATGAAAGCAAAACACCCACCAACTCATTTGCTGACATGTTGGTACATACTGTGAAATAACTAACTGGTTGCAGAGTGTCCATAAAAAAGGAAAATATGGATTTTTCAGGTGGCAAGTTGGTTTTGTCCAAAGAAAAAAAGGGAAAATGGACATGATGTATCTTTTATGAGCAAAACAGCAGAGTTGCAAGGTTGAATGTGGGTCAGACCTCTTTCCGTGGCTGTGGTTTCCCAGTGCTAAAACGTATGTCTCTGTTAAACACAGCAGCATAAAAACTTCTGTGCCAAAGAAGGTGATGGGGCATAGGCAGGGACCCTCAAAATAGCCAGTAGCTAATGCTGCCTTTGTGGTTTTATGTATTTGCCTATTAAAATGACAATACAGACATGGAACATTTAGATTTAAGAAGCCTTCTTTTCATTAAACAACATTAAACAAACTGACAAAGTAGGGGGTTATGACTCTAGTAATTGAAACATGCTGTTCTGTTCAAGACCAGAACTCTATAAAGACTCTTTTCACCCAGTAATGCCCTTTGTGTTTGCCTGCTACCCCTGCTAGAAATTACTGTAGGCCTGAAGTATGTCTTTCCAAGTGGAGTGGGACTGACAGAGTGCAACACCACACTTGGCAGATGGGGTCACAGCCTTTGTAGGACGTTAACATTCATTGTGCATTGGAAATCAATTTGCAGCTCAGAATGCATGGAGACTTCTCTGACTCCCCTCCCTAATTTCTTTTTTCATGTTAACTTTAAACCTAGGATGCAGGAAAAAGCATTGGATGGATTAATTTGGATTAACTCTGGTGGGGCTCAGGTAGTTTTCATTAGTTTAATTTACAGCGTCTTTTTGTGGATTCCTTGCTCTTCTAGATGTATATTCTGAATCTGTGCATTTATCATGCATATTTTTTTCCTTTTCTCTTCTAGATGTTGATGAGTGTCAGGATAACAATGGAGGGTGCCAGCAGATTTGTGTAAATACTATGGGCAGCTATGAATGTCAGTGCAAAGAGGGCTTTTTTCTGAGTGATAACCAACATACCTGCATTCATCGCTCCATTGGTAAGTTTTCAGTGTATAAATTGTGCTCTTTAGAATGATTGTATTCAATCAGAAATCAGAAACTATTGGTGGGGAGTTGGTTTTTTTTATCTCTAGAGCTCCACAGATCATTTCACTAGTTGGTTGGAATTGATTGATTCCTTTGCTACCCAGACTTGCAGCAGAGCCATAAACAAGGCAGGGAAAAGGCTTTAGCTTGAAACAGAAATTATACTTGTTTCTAACAGCACGCTCTTTGAGCAGGCAGAGGCAGATTTTCAAATGGCAACTTCCTGCTTCTAGGTTTCCAAGACTTAAAAATTTCTCATCTGTTTATTGTATAATAGTTCACCTGTCTTCCACCTTAGGGAGCATGCTATCTTAAATCAAAACAGCTTGTTGCTTCTGGAAGTTAAACAGGTTATGGGGTTTTTTTTTGTCAGTCATGTAACTCATTGCTTCACTGCAGACTGATGATGGCTGGTACTGTATTGACACAACAATTTTAGCTGTTTCAGTACGCTGTCTGGGGTGGATTAGAAAACTGCTTCTCTGTTGCCTATGCACTAGCAGTAGAAATAAGGAATCCCTGCAAAACTGTGATCCTTGTCTGCTGCTGATTTTGCCTGGAAAAAGCAGCTCTCTCTTTTCTATACATGTCAGACATGGAAGACAAGTTTGAGTGGAAAGGGAGAAAAGAAAACAGCATAGCTATAAATCTTTGCAGTTAAGTGGACTCTTTATGTGTTCATTCAGACTTCTGGTGACCCTGGCAGCAGTGGGAATATATGCTAGGAAACCCATTTACCAATAGGCAATAGAGAATGACAAAGTAGCAAGATGAGTCTGGTGATCAACAATGTAAGCACGCTGTAAATTTCAACAAGCCACACAAATGGTTCTGAACTATTTTAAGTCACTAAAATTAACCAGAGAACCCTGCTTGAACACAAAGTATGAATTCAGAAATGTAAACCTATTACTGGCACTATGTTCCTGATGTACAGACAAGTGGTAATTTTGATATTCAGAAACACACATCTCTGGAATATATCCACAGGTCCACTTTTTAGCATGATGATTAAGTTTTAAGTGATTGAAGTATTTTGATTATGACAAGAACAAACAATTAGCTCTATCAACCAGTGCATTTTAAAGGTTGTTGCCAAATAGGTTTTTAGTAATTCTTTTCAACGTAAATTGTTGAAATTTCTGTCCAGGATAAAGTAACCCTGACATGAAGATATCCAACAGAGCAAGGAATAGTAGCTGGAGTCTTAATTAAAACCACTTGCAGAGTACTGTGATACAATCATTATTTCAATTTGCACATTATAAAAATTCCCAGCTGTAACAAAAGAGAATTTAATTATCTGAACTGGAAACTAATGAAATAAATGAAAAATGAGACTCTAATGGCAAAAGTTTCTTCTAAGGAATAGATTTATTGAGGGAAAAGGTTAAGTTTTTATGGCAAAG
The DNA here is from genome assembly GCF_000691845.1 of Merops nubicus. NCBI lineage: Eukaryota > Metazoa > Chordata > Aves > Coraciiformes > Meropidae > Merops > Merops nubicus. Next base: position 12,014 of record NW_008588847.1, read on the forward strand.
AGGATTCCTAGGAGTGGATTTCAAGGTTGATTGCTGTATGCCTGCAATAAATACGCATGGGAATAATGTGCTAATGTGTTTGTGAAGAAAATTTATAAGACACAGGCATTTCATTTGAAGCAACATCTTCAAATTATTTTCGATCTGAAAAAAAACAGGCAACCTACCAAATAGGCCAATGGTGATTGCAAAGTGTTTTAAGAAGAAGCTGTTTGTAGCTTTTCAAAAATAAAGTGCTTATTTCCAATACGAGCAAACATTACACTGTAGTGCCATGTTCCCCCACAGAAATACACAGGGTGGGCATGCTGGAGGAAAGAAGTGAGATTAAATGATCTCTTTCAGTTGTTAGAGGTGACTGAACTGCAAACAGTAAACATGCATGGTGAGAAAGTAAATGCTTTTTTTAATATCTGTTTTTACTCACTTTCATCTGTCTCACTTGTAAACGCTGCTACAGAAACTGTTAGAACAGAAAAATACTTATCAACATAGTTAACCAGAATTGTGCCTAGGGCTGGACTGTGTCTATACCTCTGTTGGTAAACAAGACTGAGGTGGACAAAGGCACCCTGCACGGGCAGCACTGCAATCCAAACATAAAGGCTCTGACTTGCCAAAGCCCTTTAGCGAGCTTGTTGACTTTGAGCATAGTAAGATCCATTAATTGCAGTGGGATTACTTTTCTGTCTCTGGAAAATGCATGTGCAGTCACATAATCTTGGTGTCCTTGACATTACCTAAAGTCTCTTCAAGGACTCAGCTAGTCTAAAACGATCAGCTGCAAGGTTCTTCATGCACTTCACTGTCACCTTTTCTCTGCTGCTTTCAAATGCCTTGGGAAAAGGGGGAAATTATTGCAAGGTGCTTAAGGTGTCCTTGAAGTTGGGATGAGTTCAGAATAGAGACAGTGGTACCAAGCCTAAGCAATGTCTGTAGTCCCAGCTCAGCTGCCTCAGCCATCAGCAAAGCTGGTACTGATCATGTGCTTTGAGCTTATCAGCACACTCAAGTGATGGGATAGTTTCAGAGTTCAAAAAAGGGCATTGGGTGTTCTCTTGGGGGTTGTGCAGAAGAAGGAATATGTCCCTTGTTGCACTAACCAGACAAGTCTTCTGATATGAGGCACACTTCTTAAAATTGTTGACTGCTGTGTGACTTTTCCTCAGCTTCCAGAGATCCACTCTGCCTGGCCCTGTGTTTTGAGGGTGTCTTGTACCTCTGTGCTCCTACCCACAAGCTGTGGTTAAAAGCCACACTGGAGTTAATGGTAGGGGCTTTTAATGTCATCCTTGTGTCCCAAATTACACATTTGCTTGCCATCTGGAAGTGTTGTTATTATTTCCAGTGGATTAAAAGGATTTATGAGCCACAAGAAATACGAATTTTATACCAAGGGAAGGCCAGGCTGATATTAAGCCAGGACAAAGCCTGGTTTCCCAGTGTTTGCTTTGTTTCACTGTCTTCATTACAGGCCTACTGATTGCTTATGTTTAGTCTCAGTATCTTTTAGGAGGATCCTATGTGCAGTACAAATTACTTCATTTATTTTTGCATGAAACTCCTTTTGCCTAAAACTTCCCTTTGCTGAGTCAGATTTCAGTACTAGTTTACTCACAATAGTGATGACAAAAAACGGGAGAGAGAATGGATTGTAAGAGATACGGAGAACTTAAGAGTTGTTTATCTTAATACATCTTAATTACAGTTGTAGGTGTAAACACTGTGAATTGTACCAGAGGCTCGTTTGTGTTTGTTTCCTTGTGACTTAAAAAGAAACCAGAATAAACCATCTGTTACTGTATCATCTCCAGCTCCAGAGGGAGCATGTGTTTAATAAATGTGGAGATCAGTATTGTACACTACAGCTGTGACTGAGTCAGGTGAGTGGGTTATAGGAAGTTTTCCCTTAATTTGATGATAAGCCAAAAGCCCCAATTCAGCAAAGCCTCTGAGCACATCCTTAAAGTCCTAGTGACAGCAAAATTGATTAGAAATCTTAATTGTGCTTAAAAAGCATCAAAATGGGCAGAGTTTAGCTATGTGCCTATATCTCCACTGACGTTCAGCATGATCACGATGAAGGATATGGTACCTCCTATTTGTATTACAACTATAAAAGGCATTGTGGTCAGGAGCCCTGGCTACAAACTACCTCATCAACCAAAATTCTCAGCTGAAGCATTACAGAAAGCCATTGCTCTCCCATCTCCTAGAGGGCAAGTCTCCTAAAGCACTAAGGTTGTTTGCTTACAAAGCAGATACTTAGGAGTTCTGTGACAGGAAGAGTTCTGTCATTTTAAATTCCATCCCCTGAATAGCTGCCTAAAGCACAGCTATATTAATGGTCTTATATCTGCTAATCTTTTGCTGCCAGTTTTTTTTTATACAGCTTGTACCAAGTAAACTAAAAAGGTAGGTGCAATTAGGAGTAGTCATTATAAGTGGAGACAAGAAGAGGTGGAGAAGTGTCAGTCTGTAGAAGGCTGGAAATTATGATGGTCTGGTCATGCAGTGAAAAAGCTTTTTACATGGTTGTCACTACCATTTTCAAGCCTGTTAAAAAAACATCTGGCAAGAAAATACATTTTCAATTCCCCTTATCCCATTAACCTTATGTTCTTAGCAGAGTTAGGGAGTTTGACATAAAGTCAAGCTACCACAACTTAGCAAATTACTGTGCTACAAACAGAGCCCCGAAACCATATTGTCTCTTTCTGTCCAAAAAGTGTGGCAGTGTAGTCCCAGAGGAAAGGGAAACACACTAAGCCAAGTTGTCTTGCATTTGTCATGGACTAGATGAGCTTATGAAATGGCTTGTGCTGATATACACTAACTTGTTAAACTTCATTTTATGTTTAAACCCTTGTTAATTCTGCAGTAGTGGAATAGGACTCCTTTGGTCAGCTGACATCAAACCACCAAATATCCCCTTGTTATGAGGACTGTAAAATCACCTTTGTTCAATTTTTTTCTTTCCATCTTTCCATTTTTTTTTCCCTTGTTATTGTTTTCAGTGCAACTTCAGAGTGGTAGAACAATGTATGAGGACTCCCTGGGAGGAAGCAGTTAGTGCAGGGCAGGTTAAAGGCTGGGAGGGATTCTAGACTCTATTCCAATCTCTGGCACTGATGTCATGTGGGACTCTGGGCAAGCAGGTTATTGTGAGTTGGAATTTCTGCAAAGCACTTAAGAGGACAGAAGGTGCTTTTTCTACAGAAAGCACAATAATATGTTCATATTTAGATTAATGTGGAAGGGTAACTTTAAATAATTAAGTGTTGGCAGCACCATTCCAGACTTTATGAAGTACAAGGTTTCTCATCTCAACTATGAAAGCTCTTTCATGATGATGTAACTGGTCAAATTACTCCATTACTTGAAGATACTTTGCCACAGCTACTCTGAGTACAGGCATCCCATTCACTGGAGGAGAACTATTTGTCTCTTTAAATTGGAATCCTAATATAATTGTAAAGTAGAGGAATATATGTAAGCCTATTTTAAGGAAGTCAATTATTGTGCTTTTAGATAACATAGCAAGAAAACCTTTCAGGCAGCATAAGTTTTATCTGGACAAACATACTTTAGGAAGCTTTTTCCTAAAACTGCACACAGTATGACCTAAGTGTAATAGAAACTTGTCTGTTTTCACATGGTACATTTTGAATGAATAGGTCAACTGATTATCTTTCACAGAATATAGGATACTAAATGTATCCAGGAAAAAAAGATTTAATAAACCATTTTAAATCTCATTGTGCCCTGTTAGAAGCGTGCAATATTTAAAAACTGTGCATAATTCATGAAAATTGCTGAATTTTGGTTTCAGGGATTCTTGTTTGCTGCAGCAGCCTGTATGATGGGCACCTCACATTTACTTTCTCCATTTCTCTGGAATGGAGGAGTTTGTAATTTGTCTGGAGGGAAAATGCAACAGGTGAAAACACATGGTATAAGTAAAAAGAAAAATCTCTGTTAGGCCTGATGTCTCCCCTTTTGTGTGTCAGCAGTTTCACAACAAGGACTATTAAAATTACAATGGTGTAAAACTAGTTGAAGTGACATCTGGCTTAAGTTCAGCTGGGAGAGGAAGTAATACAATCATAAAAAAAACAATATTAGGTGAAAGTTTAGGTCTAGATGTGAGAGTAAGTAGCCTTGTGGAAGCATAGAACAGCCCGGGTTGGAGGGGACCTCAATGTCATCTGGCCCAACTGTTTGTGGGAAAGGGTGCCTAGGAGAGATTATTGAGTGCCCTGGCTAGTGACACACTGAAAGCTGCCAGCAGTGAGGACTTCAACATGTCTCTGGGGAAGTTGTTCCAGTGAATTACTGCTCTCATCATAAAAATTTATTTCTTATGTCAAAACTCTTGCAATGCAACTTGCAACTTGCCCTTTGTCTTCTTCATGTGGCTCCTAGTTAAAAGAAAGCCTCCAGCATCTTTGTAGCTGCCCTTTAAGAACTATACAGGTAGAAGTAGATCTGTCCAAACAAAACTGCAAAAACAGATATTCCAGTATCAAAATCATCAGTTGTTTCTTGTGGTTCTTTCCCCACCCCCACCCTATCAACTTTTCACAGTAAAGCTTTCAATAAGTGTCAGCTTAAATGGTAATTGCTTAAGATGTTATGGAATTGGAAGCAGAAGCATGTCACTTTTGGCTTACAAAAATTTTGAATGCATCTGAAACCTGAGGCCACAATCCTCCTTTTATAGGTAAAAAACCTGAGGTGTAAATACTCCAGTATTGTCTAAAGCTCTCGTGGCTGTGTCTGAACTGCAGGATAGATTCACTCCAACAGAGCAGCTGCAGTCCTGTTCCTCAGAACAGTCCATATGGAAACCAGGATGTGAGAACACACTGTAGGATATTTCAGTACATCCCAAGTTGCAGAATTAAATACAGCCAAATAAAGTTGGTTGCAGGTCCTCAGTGAGTTTCTAGGGGCCAGTTCAGGGACCCATATCATGCTGATACTTAACAAAATATGATGAAGTCTCTATGTATTCCACCTTAGTTTATAGCTCACTTCCCTTCTGAAGGAAAAAATACTGGGCTTCAGTTTTCTGGGACTTTGAATTTGGCTTAGTTGAGCAAGAAAACCAAATTTTGTGGAGTCATCAATACCCTCTGCTGCTTTTCTCCAGATGAGATTGAATGTACAAGCAAACCGACTGGTTTGAAGTGTGCAATGGTGGTGAGTTCACTGAAACTCAAACCAGAAATCTCCCAATGCTCAGGAACAGTGGCATATTGTGAGATTTTGCCAAAATCTGGGACTGAGTTCTTAGAGTATGGTGGAGCAGCTGTCCTGTAACAGGTCCCAGGTTTAAGTGTACTGATCAGAAAAAAAAACATAAATATTTTGAAAGTAATAAAAATAATAATTAAAGAATTAAAGCCTAGATGTACTAACAAACATCAACTGGTAAGTAATTGAGAAGTCACATGTGGAGCTTGCATGTAGCACTTAAGCAGTAGTAAAAGTACATGCAAAGTTGAACATGACCAAGTGATAAAGTAAGACATGCAGATAATGTCTCTGAGCCAGAATCTGAAATAGTTTAATGGTGTGGTAGTTGCTCCTGCATGGCTCCAATGCCTTTTGGCATGGAAAGGATGAAGCTAAAGGGGGAAAAGAAATGTGTAAGAAATAATGAAGGTGGAGATGCAAAGAAGTATGTCTTGGAAAGAGCAGCTGTTTGAAACACCCTGCAGCAGCGTGACAGCCAGCCAGCTTGCCAGGGGAGCAGGGAATTTGTAAGTCAGATCAAAAATCTCTCCACACCTGTGTGACAGAAAGTGCAGAAAACAGTCTGTAGCTCAGCCACTGACTGACGGGCAGTGCTGACAAGATGGGAAAACTATATGCACCAATGAGAAAATACACTGGAAAGTAATACATCTGAAAAAAAAAAAATTAAAGAGAGAAAATATGTGGAGAGGGCTTTCACACTCAATCATTCAATAGCATTGGAAGCGAACCAATGTTCTGTTCATACTGTCTGCTCTGGATATATCAGGATTAAACTAAATAAAAGCACTGACATGATTTTTAAAGGCCTCTAGCATCCAGCTGACTGAAACATCAGGTGAGAAAGATCTGGGAAGAATATTAAGCCAGAATGTACTGGAAAAATGCTTGCATTCACACATGCACACAACAAATGGAGACTGTTTTAAGCATAGTGTACATTGTATTTGTCATGGTGTGTCTCTCCCGTGCCATCATGGATACAGTGATGGATTCAGGGCCTGCTCTGAATGCTGTCCAAAGATGCTCAGTATTTTTCATACCTACTGTAGTCACTATGGATCTCTCTGTGTATGTCTCATATTTTTCACTATGCAGAGAATCCAGCCACAGGACCACTGTTCCTCCTTACTGCTCTCCATAACAAATCTCAGAGATGCAATCCAGCAGGAACTCTCTGGAGACTGATACTGTGATCTATTTTTTTCTATAAACCAGTAGGTTCAGTGTATCAATGCAAAATACCTGTTCATAGATACTATTACCCTCCTGTATATGTTATGCATACTATGCATTTGATGAATTCTGTTAATTATTCCATTCCATGTAAATATGTTTGAGGTTGCTGTGAGCTATTCTGAAATAACTTAGGAGCTGATGGAAATAAGGAGGAAGATGTTTGTATTTAAGAGCTGTGTATATTTTCAAGCCGAAGAAGAATACAGGCATGTCATTAAGCTGTGTATCTTAGAAGTACCTGGGTTGTAAAATGGTTTGGTTTGTTACTGTTCTTGATGATACTTTGATTATTTAATACTTGAGCACCAGTCAAGAATGGGGCCAGAGTTACTCTCTGAACTATGTTCAGCATTGATAAGAGCATTGAGCTTGTGCAGGGACTCAGTGTACCTGCTTTTTGTGCATGATTCCTAGTATGATTGAGCACTTCTAAAAGGCTCTGGCTGCCTTAACAGTGCTAAGAAGCTGCAGATAATCTTTCTCCTCTTGCTCCAGTGTAAGGCATTTGCCTTTGGGTAAAAGCAGCAGCACTTTTGTCCCTCTTTGATATGGAGCACCTCCTTTGAAAGTTCTTCCCTGTGTTTATCACTGACTAAACCACTGCACATGCAATGTAAGCCAACAGTATCCAGTACAGTGTGCTCCAAGCATTGTGCTACACTGGTGATTTACCAGAGCTGGCAGATTTTTTCCCTACAGTTAACGTGGGCTGAGGATAATAGAATAGCTGCTATCTTCAATCCATATCAAACTGCAAAGTACTAGAAAGGCCAAACCCAAGAACCTCCTTACTAAAAACATTCTTTTTTTGACAGAAATTCACATGATCGGTGTTGGCATTTCAGTGTTTAGTGTAATAAGAACTGGCTATTTAAACTGACATTTGTTTGGAATGCTACAAATGCCAAGATGGGGAAGCAGCAATGTGAATTATTCCTATGCCATGCATTTCTCGTTCTGCCTGCTTCAGAAGTGAACTCCTAGTTATTTGCTTTTAATTAGGTAGACTATGTCTACAAAAGCTACCTCAGGACTCTAAACATCCTCTGAAGTAGGAGCTCTTTTGCCACATTCTGTAAACTACAGATATGGAAGGCAGAAAAGCTAAGTAATTTGCCTAGAGTTGCACAGGAAGGCTGTGAAAATCCTAAGAGCTTTCCAGAAAACCTGTGAAAGAATCATTTGACAGAGCATGTGGTTTAATTGATGCTATGTTGATTTCACCAAATCTGTTTTATAAATTATCTGTTTCTATGTATGGTCCTACTGGGAACAGAATGCAGGTACCCTGAGCCCCATTCTTTTGGGCTGTTATTTAATTCCCTTCTTTCATCCCTGGTTCACTTTAACATCAGTGCTTGATGAATTGCACGTACATGTTTAGAGATCAAAGTGTAGCACAGGGAGCCAGGCAGATAGTTGCAAATCCTGTCCTCTCCCACCTTTCCTTACAGTTTTTGTTCTCTCTGGCCTCACTGTTCTAAATTCTAACAGTTTCTGATAGTGCCAGGCAGCTTGGCTTCTTACTGAAATTCAGGATGCCTAGTGACTCTCTGCACTGTGCCCTTGTACTGGGAAGGCAGCCAAATTGACACTGGGGATGTGTAGGCTCTGAAAAATGAGGTGGGATACAACTACCTGAAAAGGTCAACCAAACGCTGTCAACGTTACTTTTGGAAGAAGTATATTCTTCCACTGAACCAAATTTTGTTATCTGAAGTAGCTGCTTTTCCTGGAATAATAATAATTCTTTATTTAAAAAAAAAAAAAATCATGGAAGAAAACAAATATCAAATCATTTAGACCTGGAAGTATCATCCTTGGCAGTATGTGGTAGTGGTGGCTAGCCAGACTTGTCTGCCCCCACAGGGGGTCTTGTCCTGCACCACAGCACGAATATCCATGAAGCTCTCTTATGGAGGGGAGAGACTGGGCAGTGAGTACAAGAAACAGCTCAAAGACAAAGCCTGATCTGCCAGGTCAAGGAGGATATTCCTGGTAGTGTTTTTGAGTCACCTGTTTACTTTCACAAGCAAAATATTTCAGTGGTGGGGGAGCTTTCCAGGAAAAGGGCAATGAGAATTAAAAAAGGTGCCTGCCTGCTCTGCTGAAGGGCAGCATCCCAGCTGGTCTGGAGGTGAGACCAACCTGCCCTGCCCCTGTGGACAGCTGCATGGCTGCATGCTCTCCCCCAGTTTGGTGTTTCAGCTCCTCACCTCTCCAGACAAAATGCTTTCAGAAATCCCTCTAAGCTTCCCAGGAAACGCTATCATTTGGCCTAAGTGCTTCCTTAATGGACATTTAATTACTTTGTTCTAATTGGAGTCTGAAAAACATATCATTAAAAAAAAAGCCTGTAATCAGCTGCTCTAAACCAGGATTTGGCGAGCAATACTTTCCTAGCCTAATCTGTGTCTCTCTCTTGAGTCCTGAATAGTGTTTACCTGGAGATTTATTTTGAAAAGGCTTTCCATGTAGATCTCAACAAGACTCCTTAGCATTTGTCTGTGTTACCATTTGCCTTCAGCTGGCATTAGCTGAAAATACCTTGTGCTGTTCAATCTTGTGAGAATTCACAGATAGTGGGCTGTCATTCCTGTGTTATCTCCCAGAGAAGCCGAACACTTATCAGCCAAATGAAGTCTGAATTAATGTGGAGGATTACCCGTCAGGACCTCACTGAAACGCTTCGTGAAACAGCCCCGTAGAGTAAAACACCAGAAAAACAATCAAATCAAAGAACACCAGTGGCAACTCTCAGTGGTTAGATCTTTTAAAAGTAGAGCCTTGGTGGAAGGAGGAAAGCTAGCTTCATGCCAGAGGGACTTGAGAGTCTAAAGGAATTTTCCTGCTGTCCAGACTGTGGATCTGTTTTTAACCTAGTTCCGAGGCTTCCTACACCTAGTGTAAACACTGCGGCTTCTGAGTGTCCATCAAATTCACTTCTTGCTGTTAGCTATCAAGTGCCCAAACTCAGAATGTAAATATATCTCCAGGAACTCAATGTTTATTTTCGTGTTATTTGGTTAAATATTTTTTGGGGTTGTTTTGTTCCTTCTTTTGCTCTAAACACACCTGTAAAGGCCTTGTTTTCTCTTACTGTTTATTATGACTCACTTCATGGAGATAGTTCTCTGCTGAGCTATACTGAGTTGAGCTATCTCAACAGCAACTTTGTGGTCAGAAGTGTGGCTGTGTTGAGTGACGTCCCATTTTTCCTACTCCATATTTATTTTCTCACTGCACTTCCACAGTCTCTTTACAGGCAGAAACAGGATTTCCCTGCTTTCCAATATAACCTGATATCGGGAAAAACACGGCCATTTTTTTCTACTTACCTTGACCACCAACAAATACTGCCCAAATTAAGATCTATATTCAGTGCTTAGTTGATGCTTTTCAGCGAAGTATATAAATCAAATAAAGCTGTTTATCAAGAATAATTCTATTTTTCTGTGTTCACCCTTGCACAGTGATACTGACTGTACTCTGTTTACTGTCTCAAAGTCTTATTTACCTCTTGCAAACAGCTTATAGCTTCCAAAGGATTTTCTTCACCTTTTTTTCTTAGATCATTAAAACCAGGGATGGCTACAAAGCAAATATGCTGCTAGCAGATGTCATGCTTATTTCAGTGTGCAGCTCTGCCAGTGTATTTATCTTCATTCATCCTATTTTTTCACCTCTTTGCTCTTTCTGAAAAATGGAATACCAGTTAAGTGTATACACGGTGCCTAGGATGAAATAATATAGCTTTGTTAGACCATGAAATCTGTAGAGGCTAAAGACTGCTCCAGTCCCAGCTGTAGCATTGTCTCTGAAGTGGAGATGAGATGCAAGGCTGATCAAACCCGTTCAGGAGTCAACAACCTCCCAGCATTTGCAGCAGGATTGAAGCAGCATCTTGAGACTGTGAACAACGGAGACTAGATCTGAAGGTGATGCAAATTATGATTATCTCTTTGGGTTATACCGCTGCACAGGCAAAGAAAGTTGATAATAACTGTACCACCATCGTAAACTTTTCATTTTCTGTGAGAGAACTTCACTAATTTATAGGGCAGAAATGTCTCTAGGACCTACACAGAACTTTGAGGAAGGGTATAAAGTGCCAGAGAGAAACCAATAGGTGATAAGTAGATTAAAGGGAATTCAGTACTGCAGAACATGCTTGCAGGGCAATTACCTTGTCTGCTAATCCCAAGCACTGCTAAGGAGTGGGTGTGCACTATGGCAGATCCATAAATAGGTGCTGAGATTGTCTCTTTGGCACAGGAGAGAGCCTGTTAGTTTTAAGAAGAATAAACTAATTTTCAGTGGCAAATAAACCTCAATGCACAGAAAAGGAGAAATTATATGAGAGCAGCAGAGTGGTTTGTGTACACACTGGATGTTTCTCACCCTGAACGTGCCAGTAGGGTATGTAGACCTCTGAGAGAAGCAGGTTCTTCCACTTTCACACTACTATTGCCCTATAAACATTTCATTCATTTCTGAAGTACAGCTTGCAGATTAGGCATCCACTCATTGTGCTGGTGATAGCATTTGGTCTTAAATGGCTAATAACATAGGACTGCTATTTCAGGTGCCTCCACATGAAACCCGATGCTGAGTGCCCTAGAAAAGAAAGTTAACCATTTGTGACAGGAGCAGGATCAAATCTGTTCCTGTGTGGAAAATGTGCTTGCCCACATGCCCACTGTGTGTCTGAGTTTGGTGCTGCTTGTAGCATTTAAACAGAGATGTGAGAGGATTATTTCAGTGAATGTAAATGCTAACCATAATGAAAGGAGAGTTTTAACTGTGCTTTAAAATGGTCCTCTTGGTAGTATTCTCCCTCAGTTAATAAAGGAAGTTGTTGCCTGAGGTCACAGAGAAATGCTTTTGGAATGCCTTAATGGCGCCGTCTGAGCAAATCTTGATAGCAGGTAACTTTTATCAAATGGCAATATATTCATCATCTCCATTCCACACCCATCCTTCCCCAGCACCTCTCACTTTTCCCCTGACCTAGACCCTTCAATGTCACCTTCCAGGCTGTGAATCACTCATCTCTCTCCCTCGTGCTCCCACCAACTGTTATCATCATGCTCTCTTGAACCCTGACATTTGATTTGTGTAAGCTAGGATTGTGGCGTGTCTCTGGCTGACATTTTATTCAGATTCCTTCTCTGAGGAAAATTTAGGGAAAACACAGCAACATATTCCACAGAACAACAAACTGTCTTCCCATAAAAGCAAACCTAGTAAAAAGTTTGGAAGTTTTTTTCATAGCTAAATGGTCCTTTCATATTGCAGATATGCTAGACTCTTGAAGTGCTTAGAAAGCAATACATAATAGCACCAAAGCATGTGTATTTAAAATTTGTATATACAAATATATAAGCATTTTGTAAATAGGTTTTCTGAAGCTGTCCTTGAATGTGGCCGCTGTGCCCCTACTCCTTGCCTGCTATACCCAAGGGAGGCAGCATTGATTTTGTTCTCTGGGTTTTGTAGGTTTTTCTGAAAGCCAGGGAGAGGCTTGTGCCTACATTGCATTTTACTTTAATGTATGGGCAAGCTTTCAGGCCTTTGTTGTTGGGACTATTCATGTGCTTAAGTGTTTTGCTGGATTGGAGCCACAGAGCAGTTAATGAATTAGAGCACATACCAGGGTATAGCATTCTATTTCTTCATTCCAGACAGTTTGCATTTCCAGTGTTTCTATAGGATATAGGGTGACCAGCAGCCTGTTTTCTTTAGTTATGAAATTGTATGTAAAAATGCCTTCTCAATAGTTTCAGCATTGCTTTCTGATAGGTGGATTATCTTCTGTTTTTCTTCCCATCCAGACTCCATTCCCTAAAGCAAGAGTGTATGCAGTGACCACTTTGCCATACTTTTGTCTCTTCTGTGAGAGTTGCAATGTGTGAATGTATTTTCCTCATGGTATGTCCCAGAGAGCGTTAGAAGCAGAATTTATCTGCCAAAAAAACAGAGTGGTAGTGGCAACAGGTATTCAATGCAAGCTGACAGAAGCTTCTCTGAAAGCATTCGACTAATTCTGTGCTTCCAGCTCGGAGTATGGGAGAGTAGTTGTGCATCTCTTCAGCAAATTTCCCCTTTGGAGTGAAATTTCAACAGTGGTGTTTGAAGGGGGAAAATACATGTTTGTACACAACTTAATAGGCAGCAGATGTCTTCTTATTTTCAGAATGATTTCTGACCTTCTGTATTGATACTTCTTAAGTAGCAAGCTGAGTATCTCCAATCCTCCATTGGCACTGTTTTGTGTAGCATGTGCTGTCGGTCACCAGCCCGTTTGTGTCACAGCTTTGGTGTGTCCTGGTTCCCACTTTTGATGAGTATTTGGTGGCTTTCTCAAAGCGAGGTCATGCCCCAGTAGAGGCAATAGTGGCAGAGGTCCACCTTGCAGGAAGCAGTGCTGCTGACTGCATCTCATCTGACATGTTGACGCTATCTCCTGGCCTGCTGGGCCTTCTGTCCTGCACCATGATGCCATCTCCAGTGCTTCGTTGCATTAACTTCTCATTCCTGTGTGGACTGGCCGACCAGTGGTAATTTTAAGGCATTGTTATATATTGTTTTGTCACAGTGCTGCTTCTGAGGTGGTTGCCTACTTTTTAATAGAGCACCTTACATCCTGAAGTGTCCCTGGGTGCTTTACAGATGTGATCCTAGGGAATGCCATTACCTCTGGATGCTTGAAGACATGGACAGTATGGGATGTATGTACAGCATGCTCTGGGGTTTACTGAAAGCAAAATGGAATACTCCCAGTAGTGATGAACACCAGAATCAAGTGAATAGAAGGAGGAGGTAGAGATTGTTTTCCCTTATCATCTCCCTAAAGAACAACTGGAACTCAACAAGTAGGAGGGGATGGAGACAGGTGGGGGCAAAAGCCTTAGGGCTGGTGTTATACAGCATGGATATGCTGACAAGCAACCAGGGTCAAAAAATGACCAAGCAGGTACATTTGCTGCTTGATGAGTGCGAGTTCTATCATAGAGAGAAATAAGGAAAGGAAGGGACAATGAAGAGAAGGGTTCTGGGCAGGATATGTCATACTTACTTGGGCAGGTGGACAACAGATCCTCCACTGTGCTAGAAGATGCTTTAAAGGAAATACATGTGATTTTTGTATTTCCATGGACCTGCAAGATGCATCAGATTGCTGTGGTCAGCTCTTACCTTCGCTGGGATATGGAAGGGAGTTGCTTATACCCTGGAAAGTTAGGAGAAATCTCTTGGGATCCTTTCTGCAACTCTTATGTTCATCAGCTCCTATATAGCAATACAAACTGGCTTTCATCTGTTGAGAGGGGAAGGGGATGAGTAGTTCAAAATTACTCTTTTAAATTGCTGGAAACAGCCTCAGTAAAAAGTAATTAGTGGTGACTGTATTGCATTGTGTGCAGTGCAGTGCTGTGGGTTTATTCACTGAAAAGTAAGTGGGAAGTGTGAAAGAAAACATATCTGTGCACAACACAGTATCTCTGTAGTCAGGGACAGTCAGTATATTGTAACGTGCTGATTCAGAGAAGTGTGTAGCCCTTCACACAGCAATTTGCTATTAAGCACACAAAGAATAACGCTGATGATTTGAGGTAGAGGGGAGTTATTCTCTAACACAGTAAGCCCAATGAAATATTTATGCAGTCATTAAACTCTCTGCATTGGATCAGTCATTCATGAAGCTAATTCTCACTCCTTCTAATGTCAACAGGCCTCAGTGCACAGCATCACTGTGACCAACACAGATCCGAGGCTAACACTGCTGTTGCCCTTTTGTTTCAAGTCTCAGATTACAAGTAAATGGATTCACTATGAGATACTCTGAGGGAAAGGACTTATTCCTCCTGTCAAACTCTATGGAAAGGATAAAGTCATGCTGCCTTCAACTGGTCCTGCTAGATGAGTACAGTGACTGTGTGTAGCACCCTCCTGTGGTGCCTTGTGGCTTTTACTGCTCGTTTCATTTTCTTCTCTGCTCTCTTTACTAAAATTAGTGTCTTGATAATGACTCCCAAGCTGTAGGCAAGACTGAGGATAGACAGGTGTGCCTTAGTGAGCGGGAACGGTTCATGGGATTCTGTCAGCTCTCCTCAGGGGTCATAGAATCACCATGGTTGGGAAGGACCTCTAGGATCATCAAGTCCAACCTTCCTCCTAACACTTCCATAACCACTAGACTATAACCTCTTGGGATACATCTACTGTTTTTTGAACACCTCCAGGGATGATGACTCCACCACCTCCCTGGGCAGCCCACTCTAGTGTCTAACCACTCTCTCAGTGAAGAAATTCTTCTTAATATCCAATCATTCCAATGGATTCTTGGATTCACTTGGATTCAGTTGAGTCTTATTTCTGGATACTACCACATCTTTTCCCAATTCTGCCTGCCATCAGTTGTTGAAAAATATTGCATTGCTGTAGTCTGCTGGTTTCTGAATATATTTAGTGAAATGTTAAGAAGGTATTTGAAAGGAGAAATATTATGAAATGGTAGGTGTGGTGTGAACAAGTACCCTTCATCACACCTCTCAAAATTCTTCATTCTTAATTGCTTGTAGATTCCCTTTTACTCAATTTCTGAAATGTTTTCTGAGCAAGAAGTTGTCAGTCATGCTGAAATTAGTGTAAAGACTTTGTGTGGGAATATTCACCTGCATGATCTCTTTCCACAGGTTACTTCAAGAGTTTAAAATAAGAGTTGAATTTAGATTTTCAGGGTGTAGATCAAGCAGCATTAGCCTGCGGTGATGCCATTCCATTCCATATGTCCTACTGTATCCTAAGCATCTTCATATAAAAACACTGCAATATTAATCTGCATCATGAAGAGCAGTTATATCTGTTGCATATTTCTTGTTTGTATTTCAACAGCAGTTATTCCATATTGCTAGTTTGTATTCTCATCTTTTCCACAAGAAGCGTGTACAGGATCTCATAATTATTTTTTCCTTCTTCCACTCACCTCCAGGAATGATGTGTCTCTGTCATAAACCAACTTTACCTTTCTTGGGGAGAATTGCACCTTGATGAACTGAGTTTTTAGCTGGGGGCATTCACAATAGGGATTTTTTAATTCCCTTGAAGATCCTGAGAAACTGGGTGTAGAAATAATGTAAGATAAGAAACAAAAATTTGATGACATGGTGGCATGATGACATTTGATGACAAGTGTAGAAAATGGGGGGATGTCTGATGTGCCTGATCTAGGTGATGCACTGCAGTTTCCTGTAGCATAGCACTGGCATTTCCTAAGCACTAAAGGTTTTGAGCCTGGGTGTGCCACCTTTCTGTGGTCTCACTGAAAGAGGGCAATGTCATGAACTACTGTGGCCAGTCTCCTCCTTAGCCAGAAGGTGTGGAAGGTGCTAATTGTGAAATTTCCTGTATTAGGATTTGCTTGCCAAAGAATGCAAGAGGCATCTTCATCTAGGCACAGAACTGACCCATTAACATTCAACCAAAAGAGACTACAGTGTGCCTGCAAGCTGGTCAGAATACTGTCCTGTGTCCAACAGCATAATTTTCTGTGATTCAGCATTAGTCACACTTTTTTGTGGTGATACTTTTAGCTTGACAGCTGAAATGACATAGCAATAGAGCAGACTGCTGCCATTCCAAGAAATCACTCAGCAATGCATTTCTGCAACGTGGGATTGATTTCCAGATTATGCTTTGTAGCTCTGTGTTAAGACTTTGGCTCCTTTAAGTACAGACTGACTCTTTTTGTTTGTTTGTGTGTTTGGGTTTTTGATTTGGTTTGGGTTGGTTTTTTTTTGTGAATGAATGAAAGTCTGCTACCTCCATAATAAAACCAGACACTATTCCATATGGATTTGAAAAACACACACCAAAATTAGGTTGAACTGATATGTTTCAGACTCTTGTTATCTGTTAGAGAATGTTGCTCCTTTTATGTGATGTTAAATTGTTGTTACATGTCACTGTAGATAGAAGAATGGTTAGGTGAGTGATGGGAGAAAGGCTGACAGAAAAGCACCAACTAAATACTGGTTTGCAAAGCCCTCATTGAAATTCATAGCTTGGTACCTTTGGGGACTTGAAAGTAGGGGAGATGGAAAGATTTCAATTAAAAAGGTATTTGTATAGTTCTTTGTGAAGCAAATCACTGCCTTTTTAATATGAAGCATGTAAGTGTCTGTCTGATACCCTCTACGAACATAAAACATTGTGCCTTGAAACAATGAGTGTTTCAATAGGTCTCAGAGCAAGACATTTTGAAATAAAATAAAAATCCCATAGACCTAAAATTTTATTCAGATCAGGGCTCTGGGTTTTTTTTTTAAGCACAAATGCAATCTTAAGTAATTTCTACGCTCATTGGCTGATAATAAAATTTGAAAGGAAAAAAAACACTTGCAAAAAAGAAATACAGTTGCAAAATAAGTGATTTAATTATTTATGTTTAGCTATGGTTGTAGTTGCCATTTACAGGGTTGTTTTTTTTTAATGTACATAATGGTCCTTTTTACTCTTAACAAGAATTTAGATTTTTTTTTGTTTGTTTTTAATTCCAGGGACTTCTGTAGCATGGCACCTCATTGAATTGGTGTGTGAGCAACCTCAGTCAACAAATAACAGGAACATAGCAATATATGGCTAGAAAAGACCACTAGGGCCATCAGCTGAAGCCTGTTGCAAGAGATGTATAGTTCAAAAGGGTTCAGAGAGCATCTATTCCAGATGCCATTAAATACCACGAGCAACAAAGTGCTTGTCAGCAAAGCAAACTCAAAACTTAGAGTAGAACCCCAAAAGCCACAACTGTAATTTACCACAGTAAGAAAAAGGAAAAATCCAGACCATTGCCAGGTTCCTAGATCCTTGAAGTTGTGGGGAACTTAAATGAAATTCCCAGATAACCCTGGAGTTCTCTGCCCTGCAGAATGATCACTGTTGAGCTGACCTGCTTTAAGAATTCCTCTTGTTCCTGAATCTCCTGGGCAGCATATGAAGAGACTGTACCCTTAAACACACATTGGCAGGTGCTTTGAATAGCTGTTGTAACAGCAGTAAAACCTAACCCAGTCTAAGCAGTATTCTTCATCTTCTTAACAAGTTACAAGCTCTATTTCACTCCTATGTATCCAAGCATAGCCAGGAGGTTTTTTATAGCTTGCCTTGGAGAATCCCTAGAACCAAGTCAAGTGCAGATAGTGGGATTCAGGCCAAAGTGCCTGAGCAGAATGGAGCTCAGGCAGTTTTGTGGAGAGGTGCAGAGTCTTTTGGATCTCATTAGATCTCATGCAACACTTGAAACTCTGTCTTGAAGCCCCAAGATTTGGACCCTGTCTCTTTAGAGCATCGGGCTCAAATGAACAGGATTTCTTCTTGGCAGGAGCACAAACAGCAGCATATTAGGTCAGTGCCCTTTCAAGGTAAAATTGCTCATGAATTTTGTGTGGGCATCTGTGATGACACTTGAAACCTTAACTGCTGCACTGCTGGAAGCAGCAGAGTGATTAACAGGCTTTAGAGGAAAGGCAAGTACCAAAAGATTGGTCACCCTAATACAGTAAATTCTACCTCCTTTATGGATACAAGAGTGGCCAAGGAGGATGTAACAGAGTGCTTTATTTGAAATCAATAATTTCCTCTAATACCACACAAGCACACACGTTATGCTCATTAACTCCTTTTTTTTTTTCCCCAAAGTTGCCTTAACGTTTTGCTTGGCTAGGAGCTTATCTACTGAATTTTGGTGGTGGGTTCTCAGATGTGCTTTTGTCAGTAAGCCCTATTTTTTTTCTGCATGCTGACTGAGCAGGTGGTATGACAGGTAGAGCAAGCAGCTCTTGTGCTGCTGTTGCAGCCTTTCCCAGCTGGCAGTACTAGTCTCTCTCCTCTCTGGTTGCCAATTTTCACAAAGCTTGTAGGAATGTAATTGTGTCCCATACTGCTGTCCTCTAGCTACTCAGTGACTTAGGATTGCCCAGTGCATTCAAAAGTGTCTATAAGTGGAAGGACTGACAGACAGCACAGTTGCATATGCATCATTTCCTTGTAGACAACAATAATAACATATCCACTAAATAATAACAACAAATTGTACCAATAGTAACAGGCAATAAGAATGAATATCAGTTCATTTATTTGGTAGCTATAGCTGCATTTTAAAGTAATTGACTCCTTGAAAGATTCAGAAGTCTAGGCTTGCATTTTTCAGTTCTGAGATTTTCTTAATTTTTTTTTTAAGTTCTGTATACAATTTGAATAAAAATGCATGCTCTTTTAAAATTTATTGTCATTTTTGGCCATCCATGCTTAATAATTATGGCTGTTCTAAACAGGTTTAAACATAGTAAGAACATAGTCTGCCAGTGGCAAGGCTTGTGCCTTTTACACTTGGAAAAAGCACATAACTATCACTTAGGTGATGAATATTTCAGCAGAGGGAATGGCATTGAACAAGATGATGCTATTTTCTTTTTATACCACTAAGGTTCTAAAAAGACTGTGATAATTTTAATAGAAGTGGTGCAATAGAAGTGGTGAAAATCTTTTTTTTGTGGATGGTAGTGTGGCCAAAAATATATATTTAAGCAGCATTACTGAAATGCTTGTGGCAAACTAGTATTAATTTGTATTACAGCAGCCTTTAGGTCAGGGTCTATTGTGTTAACTGCTCTGCACTCTATACAGAGGGGAGTGGGGAGAGAGAGAAAGAGACTGAGAGGTTGACACTCCCTTGACATTCAGATAGACAAAAGATGTGTGTCCCTGCTTCACAGTCAGGGAAGCACAGTATTCCACTGGGCTCCACAGGGAGAAAATGCTGCCTCCTCACTTCCAGCCCACCAGATTTCTAGCCTTCACTACTAGTGTCAGGTAAGGTTTCACAGACAAGCTGTTCATTGGGTGAAAAATCACGTTTATGTAACCTGGAATGGAGCAAATTCACAAAGAAATCAGAAAACTTAGTCAGAGAAACAATATTTTGAAAATAAATACACATACATTTCATTGAGCTTTTAGGGGAAAAAAGGAGTAAAATACCTGAGCAAAAAAATTGTGGATCAAAAAATTATTTTTAATATCTGTTGATGCTTCATTTTGCTAAGAAAAATGAAAAAAAAAAAAATCTGCTGAACTTAAATGAAACAAAACTGAGAATTGTTTTAGACTTGATGCACAAAGCCAGTTCCCTTACGGGTATGAGGAAAAGAGGTTGTCCAAAGTTTCAGCATCCAGGCTCAAGTCAGCACTAAGAATGACTATGAACTCTACCCAAGAAGTGTTTCAGAGCACTTGAGTTTAGATGCTGAAACATCTGTGGAGCAGAGAAAGCATCTCCAGAGAGACACCAGGCACACTGGTATTACATGCCTGAAGTTAATGAATACATCTTTTTGCCTTTGAATTTGATGTCTATTCAGTTCTGTAATGTAATGTCAAGAGCTGTGAAGAGGAGCTTACTTCTATTTGAAAATGAAGCCAGTTACACCATGTTATAGGTCTACTATGGCAGCAAGGAGCAGGATTTACTCCACCAGTATTAGAGCTATAAGCAGAATACATGGATGTGTAAAATGTATGGCATGCACGTAACATTTGTCTCAGTGACAATTAAAACCCCACTAAGTAAATGGAAAAGAAATTTCCCTTTAAATTCTGAAATAAAATTCCATTGCACAACAAATTTTATATGGCAAAAACTTTGTTTAAAGTTATTTAAAATTCTTACAAGTTAGCCTTTAAAAAAAAAATAAATTTGTCAATATTTTCCAATATATGTACCTAACACTGCATTCTGTATGATGAGTCTGGTCTACCCTCAATGACCTGCAGAAGTGGTCTTGTTTTCAGTAAGAAAGCTGTTAGGTAAAAGTAAAGGGGAATCAAATGTGCAAGTGTGTGGGTTGGTGCTTACTTGACAGTTTATTTCTTTGGAATTAGCAGCAGAAAGGACAAAAAGGACAGTGCTTAAGAAATGTATCACCTGCCTCATGAGTGAAATAATTCCTGCATTATCTAGAAGTGTGGAGCAGAATAATCTGTAAATAATGGAAGAGAAAAAAACAAACCCCAGAGTGTGTAGGCTGAAGGCAACATGCTGGAAGGACTCTTCTTAGGTAGTAAGAGCATTGGTATTTGTTCAGAGTACAGTTCCTTTTGCATGATACCCTGCAGGCTTGTGTGATACTTCTGGCACTATTTCCAGCTCAGGGGGATTCCCTAAGCCTGGTGTGGTTTCTCTTCTTTGTAGCCATTAGTGGATCTCTCCTACACATACTCTCCTTGTCTACCCTTGAATCCATATAGGCACTTTGGGAGGAGCCCCACAGGCCTATTGGCTCTTGTCTGAAGAAATGCCACCTCCTGTTTGTCTCATCCTAGTTCCTGCTGCTTCCCTTTGATGGCCTCTTGTTCCCAGGGTGCAGGAGAACTGTTGGTTTATATGCACTCCTGCACATTCATTCATGATACTGTAGACCTGTACAATACCCCATCACCCCAGCTTAGCTGATCCTCAGCTGGGAAACATGGCCAATAGTGGAACAGCCAGTTGTTTTATTTGCATATGACACCATTTGCCACCAATACCTAAGCAGTGATTTACTGGTTATCCATCAGAATGCAGTAAGGTTTTGCTGCTAGCTGTGGATTTGGGGCAGGGCGTCCATGTGAGTAATGGAAGGTGAAGCTCATTGGGTACTTCTTTTGGTTGGGGTTTTCTTTCAGTATTGGAATATTTTTCCTCAGGAGGTGAAATCTATAGTTTAAACTTTCCAGCATGTATAAGCCAGGACAGATTTATTATAATGAGTAAAAGTGGATACTTCTTCCTAATTTTAATTCCACCCTTGTTAGGGGTGAGTCCAAAACAATGTAGATTCATGCTGATAGCCATCAAAGAGCCATGAGAAAAAGTGAGAGTTTGTTTGCTTGAAGATTACACGGTATTCTGTGTTTGAAAAAAGGAGTGAGGGAAACACACACAAAATACGATGCATCAGAGAGGTTTCTGAATAGTTAAAACAGGACTTGTTTAGCAAAAACACCAAATGTGGTTCAAAGTAAATATTGAGTGTAGCTGAAAAAAAATCTGTGACTATATTTCCCCTCTCTCCAAATAGACTAATTGACCTAAAATTCTGTTTCATGTGGATGGCTTACTATTAAGAATGATTATTTTTGTTGCACTTGGTAGTACAAAAAGGTCACTTTTCCTCCTTTTCTTAAAAGACACAGTGATAGTTTCTGCCCAGTTACGGCTAACCAGGCGGGCACACCGCCTTGGCTCTTTCTTCTGTCTTTGCAGCTGGTAATTCTTCCTTCATAACTTGTTCATACCATGCTGCCCAATAATTCCATATCCACTATTATGGTCTTACTCTGAATGTAAGGACACGGCTGTCGGCAGCGTACTTCACAGTTGTGTTGCCTTCCTGAGGCATTAAGTGGATAAAGGTGTGGAGGGAAGCAAGAGCAGTTACACCAAGCATCAAAGCTCCAGCTCTGTACTGATAGGAGGTGGAAAATACAAGTAGCAGAACTTAACTAGGTCAGCGTGTCTGAATAACAGGGAAAAGGGATGGAAATGTGTTGTTAAAAATGCCACATTGGTGTGTTGTTCACTTCTGTGTTTGAATTACAGAAATAAATTTCAGTTATCCCTTTACTAAATCATCGGTTTAGATCCAGTCTTGCAAACTTTTATAAGCTTACTTATTTTTAGTCCATAAAGATAATTTTATGTGGTATCAGTGTAATTCTTTGGTCAAAGTTAGCACAGTTATTTTCTATGAAATAAAATCATGGAAAGGCAAACGAATGGAGCCATACTCTGACTATAGTAGTAGCTTGTGTTCTAGATGGTATTAAGGCCTCTGTTGTGCACCTAAATCAATTCTGAAGAAAGAAACTATAGGAGTGATCTGAAAAGAAAAAATCAGTTGCCTTTTTTTCTCTTTTTGAATTTGTTTGTTTGTTAAGAATCCCATTTGGACTGTATATTTCTGCACAAATAATAACAGTTACAAGATTAATCCACCACTACTGATATCAGTGCATCTTTATGCTGAGTTTAGAAGGACTGAACACATAAAACACTGAAGTTGTTTTCATTTTGAAGTTTGTCTATTCATACTGTTCTACTGGAGGGTGTTGTTACCTTGCTTGCTTTACAAATTCCTGTCCTATGATTTAGTCAGGTGTAATACATTATGGTAAGCGTGCTTCCAAAAGGAATAGATTTTGTCACAAATGATACAGATAAACCATGTTTTGCAAATAACTGGGTTTCTTTTTACTGCCTGATTCTTTCCCCTTCTAGTCATATCACAAAGTGAACCTGTGCTTCACAAATGTCAGCAGTAAAATTAACTTCTAACTACAGGAGAAATGTCTCTTGTAAAACAGAACTCTGTTCTCACCTGATGTTCTGGAGTAGCAGGTGTGTTCCTAAAGCAGGCACCATGGGCACAATGCAAGTAAACTCTTTACTCTTCTGAACAGTGCAAAGTTCCTGTTGCTATACACACCTAAGGAAAAACAAATTGAAGGCTGTATTGGAGACTGATGCAAATACTGTTTGTCTACTGCAAGCCTTTTGACACGGTATCTTACTGAACAACTTTGCCAGCAGCTTCAAAAAGAGGAGGGTGGGGCTTCAGATTGGAGCCCCTTGAATTTCTGCTTTTCAGAAGTGACAGGTGTGCCTAGAAATCTGGTTGGCTACAGCCTGGCATTAAATGGGGTAGTTTTCAGAAGGAGAGATTTTAGTAATTTCTGAAAATCATACTTCTTAAGCAGAAACCAGAAGTTAACCCTGAAATACTGACAGGCCCATTTCTAAAAGCTGCCATAAATAAAAAGAGGCTGATAAGTCACTGTCTCAGTCAGTGGAAATGCTGCTACTTATTCCTAATGGATGCTGCATCAGACTTAACATGCCTACAGCAAGTGAATTCTAACATCAGGAAGAATGCACTTCATTTCATAGAAGGAACAGGGAATGTTTGTGTCTAAAAGAACAGGTGATGCAAGTATATGAAGGTCCAAACTATTTTCTAGTGCTCTCTGACCTTCCCTCCTAATTTTTATTAGGCAATTTTCAAGGCTATTAGGTGTGGCTCAGCTTGCTTTCCCTTCCTTTGCGGCCACCTTCCAGTCACAAAAATAAGCTGAAGTGGATAACAGCTCTGGCCTTTTGCTCCCAGCACTCCATTTCTGCTATGGTCTGTTGTTTTAATGGAATGACTTAGGTGGTCTCGGTTCAGATCCCAGTCGACTGTAGACCATATTATGAAACCACTGTGTACAGATTCAGTGGAATTGGCAGCCTTTGCTTGAAATAACTTCAGGGCCAAACAAGCATAAAGAATGAATTATTTCTTGCTTCTGGAGAGGGTCTCTTTAGGTCAGGATTGAAAGCATTGGCAGGCCAGGGTAGGGAACCTTCCACTCCAGCTGCCTGCATTGAAATTAGACTGTCGATAAATAGAGGACTTCAGTTTTCAGCACTGCCAACTCCTTAACCTTCATTAGCACAAATATTTGCTCAAGATTTTATGAAGGTTGCATTTTCAATGTTTATTGAATTTAATTCCTAGGATTATAGTCTTCAGGACAAAATATTAGGGAGTTGTCTTTTTCTTTAATGGATGTGGAGCAGCATGAGCAAGGTGTACAAGATTCTGCAATTTTCAGACATAAGTTTCTGTGAATTTATCAAAGTATTTCCTCTTCTCTATGGGTGTTGGGTTATATGGTAAAGAGGTAGCATGAATTTTTCCTTTATAAAATAAGCAGGAGGCCCACAGGGACTCATAACCTGACTTCAAAGAACTGCTTTCTTAGGCCACTCCTTGTGGCAAACTAGGAATCCCTGGAGAGTTCGGTTAGTCTGTGGTCTTAGCAGGGTTTTCTTCTGGCCCACCAGGTCTGGTGCAAGCACAGGTAGTCCTAGGCATTAATAACTCTGATTTTAATGAAAAAGATTCATGTGGTCATAAAGGAAAAGTTTCCCAGTGAGCCAGTTCTGTACATGACTAAACACCTAGCCATATATGCACAGAGAAATAGTGTCTTTTTTTAATATTCTTCCACCACATAAACAATAGAGATGACTTTGGGTGAATAAAGCTTTTACCATCTCATGCTGGAAGCTTCTCAGGAGATGCACATAAATTTGATCTAGTACTTGGAGTAGATTAAAGAAAAAAATTGATGTGACTATCCCACACAGAAAAGAGCCCCTCTCCCCCAGAATAGCATTTCAGTTTTGGGCAAAGCTCTTCATATTTCCTGATCATTAATCCAGTGCAGCATCAGGAGTAGAGAAGTGTGGACCTAATACTTATATTAGGATGATCAGTTGCAAATGTATTTTCTTTTCACACCTGGAGATCTCTTCTAACTCTGACTTTCATCACCCTACAAGCCCAAGTTAGCCATAGGCAAGGGGCACTTGAGGTCTCCCCTGGTGACAGCTCCTTTGGCAGGTTTCCAGGCGTCTGAAGACCATGCCCTAGCTCACAGGAACAGGAGCTGGCTGGGACCAGATGTCAAAATGCTCTCCATCCTTTTTCTAACCAACATATAGGGAGGATTTAAAGTAGTATCAACAGTGCAAACTTAGTTATATTGGCATTTCAACAAACTTAGACATTATCTTAAAATCAAGGATTTACCCAAACAAGGGTGGCCTTGCCAGTGTGTTGCTAATGGCATAAGAAAGGTAAGGGTTGTCAGACAAGAGAGTGGTTTTTGAAACTTCCTTGATAGACATGGAAAACCTGGCAGGTTTTGAGCATGTAAAATCTTCAGGCCTGACATAGAAATGAGGATGTTCAAAAGTAAGGATGAACTGAGCACAGTTGTTCCATGTTTGACTAGATGCACTGAGGGAAACGTTGGTTGTAGTGAGCAGGGAAAGAACAGGTGATGAGGTCATTATCTCCAGTGAAAGAAAAGAGAGAGAGAGAAGGGGTTGTGATTGTTCTTCAGGTCATACTGTTTCACTGTCTCCACCATGCAGATAACTTTATTTTATTACTTCCCTGTTTTATAAAAGCATATTGCTAAGGTGGCAAAAGTCCAAGTGACAAGTATCAGCATGAACTCAGAAGTAATTACGTAACAAATAGCTGACAATTTAATTATCAAAATCCTCAGAATTTCTTTTCAAATGTTTAAAAAAGCCATTTCACCAAGTGTAAGATGGTTCATAATTGCAGTGCTGAGAAATAGGTACCTGTAACGAAGCAAAGTCCTGCAGTGCAAGGCCAAATCTAACTTGGAAGCTTTGAGCAAATGGCATCTTCCAATCTAAATTATCTATAATTGGTGTTCTGATGATATGATGCTAATATGTAGGTAGGGAGGTGTGTAAAATAGTTGGACTAGTAGAGTGTTCTATGTTGCAGTTGTAAACCTAGGAGTACCTTAAAATGAATATATATAACTAAGTCAGAATAATGTGCTGTGCTTATCTGTCCAAAGCCATCTCTTTTTGGAGTCCAGCACTGAGCTAAGGGAAGAAAAAAAAGATGTCAAAACATTAAAAAATATTGTTTGGAGACATGTAGCTTATGTAAGTGCTTCTAAATTTGCCCCTGAATG
>NW_008588848.1:0-23716 GCF_000691845.1 Merops nubicus
CTCATTCAGCAGCAAGCCCACACTGCCATTTATGTTTCTTTTACTACTGATAGATTTGGAAAAGCCCTTTTTGTTCTCTTTTACTTCCTTTGCTAGTTTTAGTTCTAAGAGGGCTTTGGCATTCCTTACTGCCTTCTTCTGACAGTTTCCCTGTATTTCTCCCAAGTGACAAGTCCCTTCTTACATGAGGTATACACTTCTTTCTTGCACGAGCCTTTTCGACTAAACTTGCCTGGCTGTGTGGGATTCCCAGCGAATATCAGGGTGATTGAAGTCTCCCATGAGTAGCAAGGACTGTGTTCTAGAGGCTACCTCCAGCTGACTGTAGAAGGCCTCATCAACATCTTCTTCTTGGTTTGGTGGTCTATAGTAGACTCTCACAACTGTGTCACCCCCATTTGCATGTCCCTTAATTGTTACCCACAGGCTTTCAGCCTGTTCCGCCTCTCCCCACGGACAGAACTCAACACATTTCAGTTGCTCTCATACATAAAGGGCAACACCACTGCCCCACCTTGTCGTTCTGTCTTTCCTAAACAGTGTATAGCCACCCATGACAACATTCCAGTCATGGGAGCTGTCCCACCATGTTCCAGTGACTGCAATTCTATCATAGTCATGCAGCCTAGAGCAGACCTCCAACTCCTCCTGCTTGTTCCCCATACTCCCTGCATTGGTGTATCAGCATTTCAGAGAGGGAGTTAACCCACCAGTTTTCACTTTTGCTCTCTGAACATTGTACATTTTCTGACTCAGGCTCTTCATGCTTAAACACTGAACAAGGAATCGAATATGAGTTGTCCTTTGCCAGATTGTGAAATCTAAACAAAAAAACACCGCTTCAAAACCAAGTAATAACCTAGGGGCGATCACAGTTACTGACTGTGAGCAAATATACATGGATTTGAGACACAAATTAGAAACACAACATCATGCTAAACTCAAGAAATAATAGAAGGGCTGGACAAAATAGA
This sequence comes from Merops nubicus, assembly GCF_000691845.1. NCBI lineage: Eukaryota > Metazoa > Chordata > Aves > Coraciiformes > Meropidae > Merops > Merops nubicus. The sequence continues at coordinate 975 of NW_008588848.1, forward strand.
CAGCTTTAAACTGTGTCCTAGGTTTGACTAGGGTAGGGTTAATTTTCACAAAAAGCTGTGAGTGGCCACAGCCAGGATAGACAATGGAACCAGTCAATGGGATATTCGATGTCAGTCTGACATCGTGCCAGCTATATAAGGGGAGGGCTGGCCAAGGAAGGACACACAATTTGAGCACGTGTCTGGAGCAGGGAAAGCTGTGTTTTGCAGTGCCGTGAGTGCTGTGGTTTACATCACTTGCTTTTATTTAATTAGTATTATTGTCATTAGTGTTGCTTCTTCTCTTTTTGTGTTGTCCTATTAAGCTTATTTACCCACAGGGTTTCACCTTTTTCACCCAATACTCCTTCCCATCCCAGCAGGGGGTGAGGGACAGTGAGTGAGTGGCTGCGTGGTGCTCCGTTGCCAGTTGGTGTTAAACCATGACAAACAGAGTAGTCGTATTAGTGAAAGAGGACAAAAGTTACTATAGATTCCAGCAGTATTCTGACATGCACATTTTTATAACCTGTCTGTCACTTTGAGAGCTTCAAAGCCACAGTCTTATGAGGGGTCTGGTGAAATAATGAACTGGTATACATTGCCAAACTAGAGAGGTTTACCTAAGTTTTTCAGTCTTAGTAGCAAAATAGTGTTATTTAAGTGAGTAGGAAACTGAATGCAGAACCCTGACCCCCCAGTAGCTTTGCCAAAACCTATAAAGCTTTTAAAACTAATGATCAATGAAGACCTGGCACAAGAAACTCTACAAGTAGAACAGAAAATGTGTGAAAGTCAAATGAGAAAAAAAAAAAATTAAAAAAAAAAAAAACAACATAAAAATCTCTGGAAAAGCAATGATGCAAACACAGGACAAAAGAAACAAATAGAATAATAGAATCATTTAGGTTAGAAAAGACCCTTAGGATCATCAGATCCAACCATTAGCTTAACACTGCCAAATCCACCATTAATCATAACGTGAAGTACTGCGTCTACTTATCTTTCAAATACCTCCATGGATGATGACTCAGTCACTTCTCAGGGCAGCCTACTCTATTGCTTGACAATGTTTTCAGAGACGAAATGTTTCTGAATATCCAATTTAAACCTCCACTGAAATACAGGTAGATCAAGACCAGTGTCCACTATGGAGTCCACTCTGTGGGCACTATGTGTCCACTATGGAAAAAAATTTAATTGGAAAAATCCTACAAAAGGCATTTTTTCAATAAATGCCCCAACAAAAAAAAAAAAAAAAAAAAAAACAACAAAAAGACAACCAGAGGGAGAGGAGAAAGATTTAAAGTAAGAAGAAAAATAAGCCAGTAACTCAGAAGAGAAAATTTTAGATATCTGTGGCATAAATGTAGTGCAGAAACATGAAAGTAAATGGTTTGTAAAACTCAGGTGAGAACTAGATGCAAAGACAGCGTTTAAGAAGTTGAATGATAAATAGATCCTAAGGATACAAAGTTACTGGCTACATTTAACTGGCCTTTGCAACTTCAGTTTCTTTTCATGACAGCAGAACCAATTTAAAGTTGTATGATGGCATGGACTTACAACCGTTGTGTAACTTTTAAACAGAAATGTGGAAAAACATGTGGGAAAAATTTAGATTAGCATTAGAAACATAGAATTTGCTTTGAACTAAACCAAGTGGATTCAAGAACCTAATAACTAATCTTAGGGTAAGTGACTGTGTCATCACACTCCGTGGGTGATGAGGGAGGTTAATATTTATAATCCCCCAAAAATGGCTATCCCTGCTCATCAGGGCCACAGAGTCAGTAGGGTCACCACAATGACTCAGAGAAGTAATACAAAAAACCCAAACAATTTATTTGCCTTTTTAAACAACAGTCAACAAGTGTTGTAGATAAAGTGTTTTGGCATAGGTGTTATTTCCTTCAAAACTAGGTGATGTCTATCAAAAAAACAAGTAAAAGGCCAAGGTAAAGAGAGAGAGAGAAAACGGAGATACTTCACCAGCCCTGGATCCAGCATTTTCGCACAGTGTTCTGGATGATCCTCATCTGGCTGTTGCAGGAGACACTGCTTTGAAGTGGTGCCTTTTATAAGTTAGTTGTTGCCCAGTTTAACCCGATTGAATACTTGTTCATGCCCCTCAAGAGGTCTCATTACAGCCCTCACAGGCACCATCGTACGGTGTGGTAAAAAGGGGTCCTCCAGGCGGTCAGAAATCCTTTCCCCAGATAAAATCTGTATGATCCTGGCCATATATGGATAGCTGTCACGCACATAGAGCATAGGGCTGTGTGTCCTCTGGCATGCCTCATGTGCACTGGCTTCTCTCCTTGCCATGGCTGGCTGTTCCTATGCAGTGTCTTGCCCCACCAGTATTTGAGACATATATCTAACCTTCGGGTACCTTACAGTGATTAGTATGGTATCACAGAATGACAAAATGGATGGAAAGAATCTCTGGAGGTAACTTTGTTCAATGCCCCTGCTCAGGCAAGGCACCTGCATGTTGCCCAGGCCCATGTCCAGATGGTTTTTGAATATCTCTAGAACTAGAGCCTCCATGGGTACCCTGTACCAGTGTCTAGTCACCAGTGTTCCAGGTGTGGCTTCACCAGTGCTGAGGGGAAGGATCACTTCTTTTCATCTGTTGGCAACACTTCTCTTAATGCAGCCCGGGATACCATTAGCTTCTTTGCTGCAAGGGCATGTTGCTGGCTCATGTTCAAGTTGGTTGTCCTTTTCTACAAAGCTGTTTCCACCTGGATGTTCTGTGGCATGTACAGGTGGCTAGGATTGTTCCTCCATGGGTGAAGGACTTTGCACTTCCGCTTGCTGAATTTATCAGGTTTCTGTCAACCCATTTCTCTAGCCTGTCCAGGTCCCTCTGGATGGCAGCATGAGTCTGGCCATCCAGACTCATGAAACACAGAGTCATAGAATGCCTTTTAGCTGGAAGGGACCTCAAAAGGTGACCTAATCCAAACCCCCTGCAGTAAGCAGGGACATCTTTAAGTAGATCAGATTGCTCAGAGCCCCATCAAGCGTGACCTCGAATGTCTCCAGGGATGGGGACCACCACCTCTCTGGGCAGCCTGTTCCAGTGTTTCACCACCATTATAGTACAGAACTTCCTCCTAATGTCTGATCTAAATCTACCCTGCTTGAGATTAAAACCATTTCTCCTCGTCCTGTTGCTACACGCCCTTGTAAGTAGCTCTTCCCCAGATTTCCTGTAGGCCCCTTCATATACTGGAGGGCCACTGCAAGGTCCCCCCGGAGCCTCGTCTTCTCCAGGCTGAACAACTCCCGCTCTCTCAGCCTGTCCTCATAGGAGAGGGACTCCAGTCCTTTGATCATTTTTGTGGCTCTCCTTTGGACCCTTTCTAACAGATCCATATCTTTCTTGTGCTGGGGGCTCCAGTGCTGGACACAGTACTCCAGGTGAGGTCTCACCAGGGCAGAGTGGAGGGGTAGAATCACCTCTCTCCATCTGCTGACCATGCTTTTTTTGATACAGCCCAATACGTCATTTGCCTTCTGGGCTGCAAGCGTGCACTGTTGGCTCATGTCCAGCTTATGGTACGCCAGTACCCCTGAGTTCTTTTCTACAGTGCTGCTTTCTATCACATCAACCCCCAGCCTGTAGTGATAATGAGGATGGCCCCTACCCAGCTGCAGGACCTTGCATTGGGCCTTGTTGAAACTCATGAGGTTCACATGGCCCTACTTCTCAAGCTTGTCCAGGTCCCTCTGGATGGCATCCCATCCCTCTGGCATGTCAACAGCTCCTCCTCCCAGTTTTCCTCTTCACAGGAAAGTGAGCTTTTAGTTGAAAAGAAATACACAAAAACATAGAAACACACTGTATGTCAGCCAACGCAGGTTGTGCATTAATTTCAAATATACAGGCGTGAGAAAACTAGTTACAATCTGTTCAAGATGTAGATTTACAGTGACAAACAAGATGTTAAAAAGGCTGTAGATCAGCTGGACAACCTTTATGTAAATTCATACTCTGTGCATGATCTGAGGATACAAGAGAACATTCTGTGTAAAAGTCGCTGAATGGTCATTTATAGGGAAAAAAAAAAAAGAAATGCTGAAACAGATATCTGCATACAGAAAACAAAAATGTACTGTCCATTAAATAAATACAACCTTGGATTTAAGACTTGGTAAACGTCTGTTATACATGCAGGAACGTAATGCAAGCAGCAAACATAAGACAACATTTTTCATGGTTTGTAGAAAAGGAACTGTTCCTCTGTTAGATCATGCTTTTTAGTAGGTTAGATTACTTTTTGTTCACTTCATGGGAGATAAACACAGGTCTAAACACTCTCACAAAAACCAGTGAAAGGTTTGAAAAGGTTTGATACGGCAAAGCACATCTTTTCAGCCATGGGGAGTATACCCCATGTATAACCCCATATAACCCCAAGTATACCCAAATTGAATTTATACTGTTTACTGTGTCAGTTTGTAGATTGTATTTTTTTTTCTCATGGAAAGGTGAGTACTGAATTTGCTATTCCAACATTGTGCTGAAAAGTAGAAAGAAACTGCAGATTCTATTATCCTGATGCAAGGAGAAACGCAGAGACATTCTTGAATGTAGTGAGATTGATTCATATGTTTGCCATATGTTGTTGTTGCTCTGCAGCCTCATTTTTTACTTCTGCAATAAACTTATTAGAAAAGTGTTTTCCTTTCCCACCCAGCTACACAGGATAAACAGAATTCAGCTGTGTCGATGCATAACAACGACAGCGCCAGTCTAAAGTTGAGCTGGCTGTTAAAATCAATAATGCTACTGAAGAAAGTTTCAAAAGTGAAATAAAATGTATGATTAGTCATGCCTGAATGAAGATACAGTTTCACAGAAAGTCTTACTGGGTCTTGTCATAATGCTGGGTGTGATGTGACCTGGAGTCCCAAAATTATTGCAGTCATGAAAGATGGCAGAAACAATCAAGAAAAATTAGTCAGGAGTCAAAGCCTGTAACAACTATCAAACTAACCTTCTGAGAACTAAAAATGTTATAGTTTAAATATTAGACTAATCCTATAAGTTGAGTAATAGTGAATCATATGTATCAAAAAACCATATCTACATTCAAATGCCATGGAGGATGAATATTCAAGAATATTCTTTCAATATCCAAGCACAGACAGACTGAAGAGGGTCCAAAGGAAGACCACAAAGATTATCAAAGGGCTGAAGAACCTGCCCTGCAAGGAAAGACTGAAGTAGTTAGGTCTTTTCCCTGGGGAAGAGAAAGCTCAGGGGGAACCTCATCACAGTATTCCAGTACTTAAGGGGCAACTACAAAGAGGTCAGAGGCTCCCACTTCACAAGGAGCCACATGGAGAAGACAAGAGGCAATGGGCACAAACTGCTAAGTGCAGGAAGCTTACTCGAAACAAAACTGATTTTGAAGAATATAATCTAGCACTGTTTTCCAAGCATCAAGTAAGTTATCCTTTTCTATCCCAAGGGTTCTGATCCTTCTACCAGGATGTTGTAGAGGAGATAGCATTGCATAACCTCCCTTCTGTTCACCTACATAATGTATTTGGTAAACACATTAGTTTTAAAATAAGTAATGTCTTTCAGCATGTTTATCATCTACTTGTAAAATAGCTCAAGACATACAGTTGACAGTATGCCCAAGCAAGCAATAGTTGCTTGATAATAACTTTCTTCTGTATGGTTTAAACAAATGCTAAGAAAAACACAAGCCTGAGGGCTTTGTAAGCAGAGTCCTTTTTGTATTATTATTTTTTAATAAAACAGTAGATGTCTTTATATTGGCAAGCTATCCTAGCTTGCTGCAATTCACCTCAAAGCACATCAAAAAGTTTACATTTTCACCAAATGAAGCCTGACACTATGAATAGCTCTCATGTTGGTTCTTCATACGAGGGAGAGTGGGGGAGTAGGGAGTGATTTTGCCCACAGATGATGTATTTGAGTGTGTCGGTGTGTTTAACTGTTGAAAAATCATGAAAACCAGAAATTGGTTTGTGGTTCCTTGTAGGGAGAATTCTGACATTGTCCGAGTGATGCTCCAAATGCTCTCACCTAGCTTCTTCTAAACCTGCATCTTTGGTCTCTTAGAACTCAAGTTAGGGAGTACATCTTGCAAACGGTGTCTTTAAATGTTTTTCCCATTGCAAAGCAATATTTCATACTCAGCAACTGGGATATAGAACTGTTCTTCAAATTGTTTTCTGCTCTATGAAGGTTGTCTTAGAGATGACATATAAACGTCATAATCACTTTGACGACAAATCACTTTGTGATAGAAACTATATCACTCAGCTAAACTGATTCTATAAGGAGTTGATTGTAGACAACATTTCATAATGGCTGAGTTACTACTGCATTAACGGCAGAGTCACCACTAAGATAATTTTAGACCATATTCCTTGGCATTTTTCATTTTCTGGATATCATCTTTCTGAATAAAAACCTGGAAGCTGGTTATATCTCCTCGTCATCAGTGCTAACAACACAACAGGGAGTACTTTGTATTAAGATATCAATTCTTTGTTTTTACTAAAATTATGATTTCTTCATCAAGCTGAAAAATATGCAGAATCTTATTCTCATATGTATTATAACTATCTTCAAAGCATTCTGCATAATTTGGTCGATTTTAACATACTGAATACTCCACATTGAAATTCAAACATAAAACTGGCCAGGAATCAGAATTTTCTGAGAGGAGTTTCTAGTGGACAGCTGTTTTTAAATTTCAAGCTCATGCTCTGTTTAGTATACCAAATCAACTCTTCGAATTATTTATCATGGAATGAGAGCTAGCCATCTACTTTTGTACGGCTGACAGTTTTATTCAGGTAATTCTTATCTTTATTCATCAGTCAGAGTGGAGCAACAATAAAGCCTTATGTCCTTTAGCAGTTCTGGACTTTAGTGAATATGATTGCAGCAGCATGATCCTGAACAGCTGGTTCAGTTGTAGAGCTGAAGTTAATGACAGTCACTGTGCTGAAAGACAAACTATCTCAGGTCAATGAAGTTTCTTCCTCTGGGTTAAATCAATAAAAAATAAACATACTTTCTACAAATGGTGAACAAGCTTAGCCTGCGTTCATGGAAACTATCAGAGTTTTATCAGAGTTCAAGATTAATTACAGCCTGTAAGGTGAGGCTATTCCACTATGGCTTCATTTCTTGGCTGAAGCCAGGTTCACCACATACTGGATCACATCCCATCTGATTAGCCAACACTTGCCTGTTGGTTACAGGAGTTAAACCATCTCTTTATTGTAAGCATTTTAGACAATTATTTTGCCCCACTGATGACTTCATATGTGCTGCTTTGATCTGATGAACCATGAAAGCATCCAAACATCACACATCTGCAGTGTTACCTGACATGGGGTAGGAGCATCTGAGCACTTCATCTAAAAAGCCTATACAGCTCTGGTGAATCGTTATATTTAAAAGAGAAATTTCTAAGCATAGGGCAGAAATACTTGGTCCTTTTGCTTGCTTGTTAGATAGTGCACAGATAAACACCTTATTACAATAGGAAATGTTGACCATTAGGCAAATTTTCAGTATTCCTATGGCTATAGCTTCTAAATTTTTTGCTATTTGCTTCTATTTTGTTATTATACATTTTCATTTTGCTGTTCAGATGTTTTGTAATTACTGTTTGTTTGGTCTACACAAAAAATAAGCAGTAATGCATAAATGACTGTAAAATTGCATGGGATAATCATGCCTCTTCCATATTGCAAAATATGAGTTACAGCCGTGTTGCTTCCATACTTTATGGGGTCTGACCAGTCATCTCATGACGTTTAAATTAAATGACATTGCTGTTATAAAATATGTGCCATGTGGGGTAATTGGTACATGTTTCACCAAAGTTTTGAGTTTGTTAAAGCTAAAGCTGAGCATTTCAGTACTGTGACAGGGAAAATAATAGGCAATGTTAACACCCTTTTCTATGACAGTTTTTTATGTCATGCTCTCTGGCCCCATTATATTTTTTTAACACAGCACATCCAGATATCTGTCGATGAGTAGCAGATTCCAAAATATCAGGAACTTTACATTGACTCAATCATTTGCTTCCCCTGTTAAAAAAACAAACAAACAAACAAACAACAACAACAGCAACAAAATAATAAGAGATACCTAAATTCTGAATTGAAATGGCATTCACATGCATGACTGCTTGTTTTCAAGCATCTCCTGTCCAAGATATTTCAAATCAATCCATGTGCCTGCCTACTTCAGATGGCAAATTGCTCAAGCTCAGAAATGTTCCATTAATTAGGTGGGACCCCACCTCTCTGTCGAGAAAGAACAAAGAGGGGCCAAAATCTTTAAAGGTACCTTATCTGTTAAATGTATCCAGGACAGTCTGTAATACACAGGTTTCTTGGTACTGAGTACAACAGCCATCACCATTTTCACAGCTGGTAAAGAAGAATAATCTAGCTATAGCCTTCAGGTGAGAAATCTATCTGTCCATCATCTTCATGCAGGAGATTAGGGAAGGAGCCAACCTCCAAATCTCTGGATCTCCATTTTGTTTTGAACACCAGTTTCTGGCCTGGACTACTCCCAGTAACTCAAGACACTGAACAGAAAGGCATATGGAAATTGTGATTCAGTGAAAAATGAACAAAGATTCCTGACCCTTTGCCCTCTAGCTGGGTAGTCCTCAGGCTTTGGGTTTCTGGGATTCAGCACCCAGCAGTACTGCTATTTACTCGAGATTTTGTTACAGTACTGCAGGCTTCTCTCTAGAACAGGAACCAGCAGCTCTGGTGCTCATTTCACTGTGCTACAGTGTCAGATATGTTCCTACCTCCCTTGTGTTTATTGCACTGACACTTTCTGCCACATGAAGACTAAAGAGACTCTTTGTCATTTAGTCAACCTCACCTTATTCTACTTCCTTCTACTGTCAAAGTTTCCTTAGCCTTCATGTGTATTGGCCAAACATTAATACAGTTTTCTAAGATATGTTGGAGAGAACCGTTTAGCTTAAACAGAATGAACCCTTTATGGGTATATGAGAGAGCAGAGAGAAAAGACATAAATCAGAAGAGCTATAAATTCCTGCCATACCTAAATGAGTAGTGTGAAAAGAAAGCATTTCTAGACTGACATTAACCTTGAGTTAATAGGATCTCAACTTGAAGATTTTATCTGGAATTATGCTCTTCTAGTTTCAATGACAAGGCAGTCTCCAAGCTAGATACTGAGTTTTAATATAAGCACATCCCCAGATGAATTATCTGAAACACATCTGGTTTAGGATCTTGAGAAAAAAATTACCTCTGCATGGAAACTTACTGGCAATTTGCTGCTGAATTTCATGCTAACATTGTAGCATGCTGCCATTAACGAAGTTCACATTTAGTCATATACAAAACATAGCCACATTTAAAAATATGATCATTTTTGCCTGCTGCAAATTTGTGAAATGAAGCAACAATGTTTTGTCACCTAAACATTGAACTTTACAGCAAGTTTGCATACTCTGTAGTAGTAAAGGTCAACATGATGCCTCGCTGCACCACGCCATTTTAGGGCACTACTGTATCTTGCCAGGTATCCTACTGTTATAGAATCAAGGAATCATAGAATAATTTGGGTTGGAAGGGAGCTGCAATGAGCAGGGACCTCTTCAACTAGTTCAGGTTTCTCACAGCCACATAGAACCTGACCCTGAATATTTCCAGGAATGGGGCATCTACCACTTGTCTGGTCAAACTGTTGCAGTGTTTTACCACTCTTGTTTAAAAATATTTCTTTCTTATATCTATTCTAAATCTGCCCTCTTTTAGTTTAAAACCATTGCCTGTTTCGTATCGCAAGAGGCCCTACTGAAGAGTTTGTCCCTGCCTTTCTTATAAGCCTCCTTTAAGTACAGAGGCCCTGAACACTCTGTAATGTGCAGGGCAAAGCTAGTAAATTCACATCGGTGTTCAACAGAAATCTAGGTCTTTAAACAGGTTGATTCCAAATCTGAATCTTTGTTTTTTATTCAGATCAAAAAATCTTTGTTTTCAAATATATTTGCAGATTAAGAGTTCAGGTATGAAATAAAATTAGAACTGCAGTAAAGTTATAGGAATATGATATCCAGCTAAAGTCTGCTAATGCTTTCCACTTCTGTTTGCTTATGAGTTGCTGATTTTACCATTGTCCACTGGTTTTCTGTCTGATAGTGTTAAAAAAGGTTCAAAAAATGAATAGCCAATGGAAAATGAACTTATGGAGAAATCTTGTAAACAGTTCATATTTTATGCCTTCCTCTAAAGGAGGATTGCTTGTCATTTTTACCAGTAGTATATTGAAGTTAGGACACTGAATGATAAAAAGTCATTCTGTTCATTTTCTCAGAGCTAAACATGGCCATAGAAGGGAAAAGCGAACCTACAGTTAAAGTACCTTTCTCCTTCTTCATTTAACTACTGATACAGAAAGATTAATAAAGGATTAACAGACACAGATGTATGTAGATAGGGTTTAAACTGGGTAAGAGCTGGTACATTTTAATGATGTATTGTTTTAATATTCTAGGATTTTAAGTAGTGCAAATACACAAAACAGTGTTCTTGCACCTATCTTTTGAGGAGACTCCTATTCTATTCTATTCTATTCTATTCTATTCTATTCTATTCTATTCTATTCTATTCTATTCTATTCTATTCTATTCTGTTCTATTCTATCCTGTTCCTAGCCCAGCACAAAACTACCCAACGCACCCTGTCCCATACGACCCTAACCTAGCCCACCCAAATGATCCTCCTCATTACTATCATCTACCTGAATTCCCAATGCTGCAATTTGTGATTTATTATCCTCCTCCTCCATTACAAGACTTCATAGTTCTACTTTGGCAGCCACAAGATTTTTTTTTTTTTTTTTTTTCTGTTGGCTGTGTAAAAAGGTTGTTTGTGCAGAGCTATTTCTTTATGACAGCACAGTAAAGGTAAAAGAATTTTGCTTTGGGAACAGGGGGTTATCTCATTTGTGGAGATCCTCATCTTCCCTAGGAGCTCGTTGCACAGTAATGGCCTTAAGAAAAACCTTCATAGGCAAACTTCAGCACTCTAGTAGAAGGTTCCACTGTGCCTGAGAAGGGGGCTGTCACTTCAGTTTTCCACACATGGCACAGGAACTCATAATATCATGTTTCCAATGATTTTGTTTCAGGAAATAATTTTGAGCTATTGTGATGTGTCCTCAAGACACTTAACCTTTTATATAATAGGCTCCACTGTTACTGATCTTGATTTTCTTCTCAGAGGGTCCCACGTGGAGATAGTAAAGTTGTTGCAAAACTTTTATCTCTGTTCCTAAACCAGACAGATTAGTTACTAATGACTTCCTTTTAATTCTGTTGACAATACTTCTCAGACATTGCCTTCAAAACTCATTAGTCAAAATATTCTGACAATATATATTTACATGCTCAATATTTCAGCTTGAAAGGCTATAGCAAATCTGATTTTTAAAAGTCCTGTAGAAACCCTACAGAAAGCATTAGATATCCACAGCCATACTCTATGTTCCAAGCACAAAAGCTTGGAAGAAAAAGAAAAAAAAATCCTTAATGTCTAATTTTAACCAAGGTACAAAATGTAATTAAATGGAATTGGGAAGTTAGGGATTAACTTTAAATGTAAACCATAAATTAATTTTGAATTTACAAAACAAAAATTAACTTTATCACTCAAAATCATTAATATACAGACAGTGCTTGATTTCTGATATCAGTACCAGCAATGGGGTAGTGACTATGGTGTAAAGTTGTGATGTAGCCTTTCTTGGATTTATGTTTCCTGAGGGTACAAACTCCATAACAGGCTACCATTGACTGAAAATCGTGCATCTGAGAACTGAAGAGCTGAACTTGGTGCTTTTCTGTGGGCAAATTCTGGAGCCTAACTTTTAGGGTAAAGCTGCTTTTGTCTGGAAGAAATCTCTTAAACTGAGTACTCCTCTTACTGGGTGATTGCCAGGGAAGTAAATGAAACCTATAAATACAGCCATGGTAGAGCACATTCAGGCTCCCAAACATCAAAGATGACATATAATTCATATACAATCTGTCTACTGTAATAACTTCTAATTAGGTATTTTATCTTTTTTCACAGTTAGGTTTCATGAATTTCTCTATGGTATCAGGGCTGGGAAAATTCAGATATCATCTGCCACATTTCTTCCGGAGGAGCCTACTGCATTAAATTAGCAAGCTTTCATAAGAACATACTAAAATTACTAGTTTGCTAATACGTTTTTAAAGTCTTGCTGCATCAGTAGGTTACGTATCTAATGCTAATGAGAGATGATGAGTAATAGCTAACAAAGCTGCCAGCTGAAGTCAGCTTGGCAATTTGATTGGTAAAATTAGCATTAATATCATTTGATGAAATAATGCTAGTATAATATGAAGGATTTCCTGTTAGGAATGCATGCTACTTGCAGTCTATTCCAGTGTTACAGCTAAAAAATAGCTGGAGTCAGGTTTCCATAGTGCTTCACTCCCACTTCTGCAAAGCCAAATTCTGACAAGATTCACATGGTGTGCAGTATTACCTAATTTTATGCAGTGGTGGAGCAAAATTGAAACTGAAGCAGAACTTGGCTATTTACAGAAAACATTCTGCATCCTGTATTTCTTTACTCTGAATCAAACATAATTCTTATTTGGTATTTTTCCTGGATATCTGAATGTACATATTGTTACTTATGGCTTCATGACTACTGTTCTGTTGTTTATAGTAGAGATTAAATAGAATTTAGACTCTCACACCCAAAAGACTTCTGAAGTTCAGGAAGGACGTACACTTAACCATAGCTTCACCCTGTAGAACTGATGGCTCAGTGTTTGGATTCATGCATTCTGAGGTGATATGTATACAACCATGTTACAGTTTTGTATTTATTTTTCAGATACATTAAAGCTATAGTGTATATGATGAATAGTGTTCATATTATTTAGTCCTGGTTGTTTCACATAAAACAAAAACCATAAATGCTTTCAGTCTTTCATCCTGAGAGATTTTGAGAGGAAAAGAATCTCATGGTGGTGGTTATTAAAATAAAAAGCTGCTCATTTTACTATCTTTTTTTATTATTATTTGCCTTTGTATAACAAGCACAAATACATACCTTTATTTTTTTTTTAAATCATTTAATTAGATATTAGATACCAGGTATTTTGTTCCTCTGTTTATTTTCAGTGAAAACTGAAAGTTTTTCATAGCAGGATAATCATTCCTCCACACTTACTACCAGAGAAAATTACTTAATACCCTTCTGGCTTTCCTTCTGAAAAGAGAATTCTTTTCTTTAGCTTACAGAATTAAAGAATATATATTACCTGAGGAAGTGGTTCAAGGTCAGGTAAAAGTACATTCCTCCATCTTTCCTCTTCATGAGCTGTCTGCAGGAGAACTATTCCCATTCTTCCTCTCTTTTAAGATTTGGGACTCTAGAACTAATTGTATTTTGTATTTCCTTTTAAAGTCTGTACCTTCATAGCTTGCTAAAGTGAGGTTATTTGAGAAAGGAGTCCCTTACACAACAGTTACAGCACAAGAAATAACAGTGTGAACTCCACATCTTGCTCTGCCAAGACAATCATTATGACTGTGGGAGACAATATATTGGTTACCATACCTTATCTGTAAGACAAATTCAGAAATCAATCACTAGAAATCTTTAATCAATGTTTTGACGTATTCTTTGTAAGTTGTGTTTCTGTGAAGAATGCAGTGTCACTCTTTTTTTTTTTTTTTTTTTTTTTTTTTAATTACATGTCAATAATCTACTGCATTAAATGAAAATTATTTTATTTCAAGTATTTCAAAATCAGGTATTTTCAGAGTAAGTCCCATTTTGTGGCAGGCAGTACTTGCACTTGCGTCTTCTCCCATGATGTTCTGCATGTTTGCTGAGAACCCGGAGTGACACTTTTATCTGAACCATTAACACTATTGTACTTTTTCATTTTACTTCTGAGACCTGGTGTTACTCAGTAAGCACTAGTTTCCAGAGAGTACAACAGAGGGCCATCATTTCCAGCAACTGCCTACCACTCAGGATTAGGTGAAGTAGCTTTACTGGGATGTAACAAGCAAGTTCCAGCTGAACTCTTGAAGCAGCTTTCCAGAAATGCTGACTGCCAGCATTGCATACCGAACATTTAGTCCGTAAAGTCAGTTGGTTCTGCTGTGGAAGTCCCTGTGCTTTTGCTCTTAAGGTTTTAAAAATAAAGACTGCCATCTCTGTTCTTCCATTTCCAATGATTTTCATAGGAATGTTGCAGTCTTTAAGCAGGAATAATGTCCTGTTGATCTGTTGAACTGTTTTACTCTGCTTCTGTGAGAATTCCTAGGTCTGAGAGTGAGAGGTCAGGGTGGTTTGAGGAGTGATAAATTTTTGTTTAAGATGTTAAAAAACAGTAACTAGTTGAATGCTAATTCAGGCTGTCACCTTTAATTAAGACATCAAGACTGGAATGAGCAGTCTTTACTCTGGAAATGAGTACTCGTGGTCAAAGAGGGGCTACCTTGTTTAAATGATTTAAACATAGATCAGTTTTAATCCAACTTGATATTGAGTATTGCATTGAAAACGGCTACTTCTCTTCATTAAATTTCTATGTTACCATGTAAATGATCAATTTCCTTGCCCTGATATGTGGCATCTAGCTGTTAATATTCCTCTAAGGTTGAAAATTGGAATTAACGTCTGCTTTAAGCTGGTTGTGTGGCTAACACCCACCATGCAGCTGAGGATTCACAAATCTGTCTTTCTGCTTTTCCATGTATGTACTCTATTGAGTTTTAAATATCTCCTGATTCCAAATGTTTTTGATGTTTTCTAACTTACTAAAGATAATAATTTATATCTTTAGAGAAATTAGAAAAGGAAAATTTGGTAAAATTAGTTTCAGAGAGGATAAATATTCATTAGCATAAATTATTACAGTTTAGTGTAATTTTTTTTTTTTTTTAATGTTTCTGTGAGGAAAAAGATTTTAATCACAAATATGTCATTTTACAAACCTGGATCAGCCCATGGATGTATGTACATGGACTCTTCCAGATACATGCATTTATGTAGACATTTACATACGCAGACACATATGAGATCAGAAAAATTAATGCAAAATTCTTTATCAGGTTTACAATGCAACAAGAAAGAAGAAACGTACTCTTTTTAATGGAGTCACTGACAGTACTAGCCAAAGCCGTGAGAAGTTATATAGACTCACATCACGTCATACATGTAGGATTAATATTGTAAAGTTCTAAGGGCCAAGGTGGTTTTTTTGTTCTGTTTGTGCATAAGTGGATCCTTATCAATAAACTAGATTCCTTGCTATGGCAACAGAAGAGAAGAAATCGGAGCTTACCGGTTCAGCTGGTTGTGGATCACTCTGCTGTCCCCTAGTAGAACAATGACATTGTCCAATGATATTGTCCAAAAGACACTTCTGACACTTTCTTTCACTGCTTCACCTTTATGTTGTGTTCACTTTCTGGAAATGCGATACCCTGAATGACTGAAAACTCCTGAAATTGACCAAATTATTTTCTCCAGTATGTAATATGTAATGAATATTCAGGCAAGGATTCAAATTCACCTCAGTACAGAGCATGGAAAAAAAGAATCACAGAATCACAGAATGTTAGGGGTTGGAAGGGACCTCCAGAGATCACCGAGTCCAACCCCAGAGCAGGACCATCTAGTCTAGGTCAAGAAAAAATATTATAGCTAACAAACTTGAAGTCAAAGGTGATATCATATTAATTATTTTCTGCATTTATCTGCAGAAAAGTGACTTTCATGAAAGGACATGGATTTTTGCATGTCTTAGCTTTTTTTCTTAGCCTTGTAGTTTTCAAATCCTAGGAGTTTCTTTGTGAACAAATATTCTTTCATTTGACTACTCTTACAATTTCATCATGATTTTGGTCATGTCCGGCATCCAATAAAAACAAGTGCATTTGTACTCTCAGCCAATTACTGCTTGCTCCTAAGGAGACTTATCCATTTGGGGATCTGTGATAGGTTTTCAATTCAATGTCAAGTACTCTGTTGTTTGGTCTCTCCCATGTCTTGCTAAGACAGGGAGCCAGGGATGAGCTGAAATAATTGCTGCTAGTGAGTCTTAAGAGATATGAGTTTGCAGCATGGAGGCATGAATGTTGATATACTAGCAGTGGAACTTGAGAAATAGTCTGGTCTCGCCTTCAGGTCCCTAAAGTTTCAATGCATTAAAAATAAGCTGTCTTTTCATTTTAAAAAAAAATTATTTATCCAGAAAAAGACTCAGCACACATTTTTTTTGTATATATGTAGTTTGTATTGGGAGAACCTCACTATGCTTATTATGTCAAATATATTCATTGTGACTGTGTGTGGAAAATCCCATTGTTGGAGGTTGATGTTCACAAAGGAGATAGAGGAATCCTGTAAAAATATACTTTATTCAAATAAAGGGAGAGTCCTCAGTCATATCCCAGTAGGACCTCTCAGATTTGCTGGGGGACACAGCCCCCTTTTTATCTTAATTTCCCTGCCGCATGTGTCCCTTCTCCTTTCCCCATTGGCTGAGGTACAAGAAGAGTACAGAGTTTCCAATCTGCCTACTACATACCCTCCTTAACCTGTAACCCCTCTTCACATCATGCGCTGTATGTCTCATCAGCTTCATTTTATGCCTCCCCTGGGAGGAGAAGTTACTATGTGTAAGTCTATTAAGCATGCGTAATATTTCCTAAAGTTCAGAAGTTTAGGCTACCCAAACGTCTCCACGTAGGTAGCTGGGTTTGTACAGTTTCAGTCAAGTTCTCTGGTTCTTCCTATCTCCTGTTTGGTTCTTCTGTATGCAAAGTGACCAACTTACCGTTTTGGGATGCCAGTAATTGTAAACACAAACACTCCTTTCTCTCCACCCTACAAACTGTCCCCTTATTATATGGAAATGTACTGAAAGATCCCTTATTGTAAAGACATACTCCTTTCTATTCTATCAATTGTAAGACTTTTTATTGCATATATAATATTCTTGCTTAGAGTGCCTTAAGCCTGATGTTTTTACTAGCCTGGAGTTTTGTTAGCAACAAACTATTTTAACTCTCCCTCATGTCTAAACCACTGCTTAGTAAAACTACAACAACAACAATAAAAAAAAGAGCTCTTTTGTAATAACAGGGTATTCAAGGCCATGCAGCAAAATAAATCAGCCACATTTACCAAATGTTCAGTACCAAACACAAAACCCGTGCCTATTGGTTCTGAAAATTAAGAATTGTCACCATGCTCCAGAAGTAACAGTGGAAAGAATAATTAATTTAGTTTGAGTTTAATACTCCAAGATTATAATTTCATGTTAATCTAAAATGTTGCTCTCAATGAGAAGAAGAAATTATTGTCCACAACTGAAGATTGCAGTGTTGTCTCAGCTTTTGAAGTACTGGGGTTAATCCTCCAGCCTTGAATGAGGGTTAGCATATGGTTGATGTCCACAACCAGGCAAGAAAGACCCTCCTGACTGCTTTTCACCCAGGGCCTGGCCAGCCTTGGGTGGGAACTGATTAGAAGATCACTACCAGGTGCCCCCACCTTCAGCATTAACTTGGAGGTGGGGCAAGAAGCCACGTCTACAAGAACTGACTCCGCTTGCAGTGTAGCTGGGAGGTTTGATTACACAGTGGATGTGCTGTGTGGGGATTATGGCTATTGAAAGGGCTTCTCTGACTCTTCATAGCAAGTAGAGTTCCTAGTAATGGTGGGACAAGTTTGAGATAGCAGAGGAATTATGGGGCTTTCTTGTAGCAATTACTATATGATCAGGATTGGACTGATCACCTGGGTCCTTCTATCCCCCACAACGTCGTTTTGGAAATGACTGGCACTCTTCTTTGCAATGTTATGTGTCGTGAGTGAAAACATTGGTCTATTCATTCCTCCAGTGGTGGACCACCTTGGGTTTCTTGCATGTGATCTATGACCAGAGGGAGAGACCTGGCTCATGTGTTTCCCATTAATGACACTGCACTTCTATGTTGGGCAAGCACTCAGCAGAAGAGCTTTAAAAAGCTTTAAAGGAAGACTATCATAATAATGGTAACATTTCAAGATCAGTCCTAGAAAGAGTAATTGAAAGTAAGAAACATCCTCCAAATGTGGACATAGGTTCACAAAAGCTTTCCTTCCAAAAGTTCACATTTTATAAAATGCAACAAAAAATTATTTATGAAATGAAGCCAGAAGAAAAACAAATATTTAAAAAAAAAAAAGTAAAAGAAAGAAAAAAAAAAGAATACCACACACAAATAAATGAGCACATGTTGCGCGGGGAGCCCCAGAAGCACGGCACACTTCACAGAAGGTTTGTCAGTGTTCCACTTTAATCTACACAGGCAGCTGTATTTACACACTCGGTGACCGATCACGCATAGTTTACACACTCGGATTGGTTAGTACTGCATAGCCACGCTCTAACCCAAATCCCGATAGGTTAAATGTCTCTGTCCACGCGCTGTGGCATTTCCAGGGTGTTCTCTGCTTGCAAGTTCCTGCCAAGCCTTTCATCTGCGCAGAAGCTGTTGAGCTGTCCACCCTTCTCCTTCCTGGCTGTGGCTCAAGGACGCCGTGTCCTTGCTGGCTACCTCCGGTCCTTTATAACCTGGGTTGCGCATAAGGGCTTCTGAGACGCCATCTTGTGACGCAGTTAAAATTCCCTCTACAAGCACAAGGTTAAAGCTAAGCGAAGCGTAACTTTTCTTAGTTGATCTGTACATTGTGGGTCTTTTCATGGCTGAGAAGAGGTCTCCCATCTTATTTTCATGAGTCTCTAAAGATCAAAAAGAGAGTCACCAATTTGCTTTCTAACTCATTCCAGTCTGAGAGAGATTGAGACTTAATAAGGACATTTTCTGCTACTTGTGATAGCTATGAGACCTCACACACATTCTTGGTGCATTCAGATGCACAGTAGGAAGGTTCACAAGTCTTACAAAGAATAAGGAATCAATTTACAACAAAAGGGAGCATCAGGTATTGGTACTTTAGCACCACAGCAGTAGATACTTTGGAAATACCTCAAATAGATTAGAAGGACCTAATGCTTAAAGCAGGGGATGGAAAGAAGACTGCTACCCTAGTAAATTTTATGCATATAGTAGACTGAATCCAAAAGATACACATATATGCCTCCTTTACTGTAATATTTGTGTATTTAAAAAGAGATTATAAAAAATTACTAAGCAGAAAGATTTCCTAACAAAATGTAACATTTTCACAGAAATGACAGTGTTCCAAAACGTTGCAAATGCCTGGTCTTCTTTTCCTTTTTTTCTCCCTCGCGTTTTGCTGTTGACAACATAAAAAATGTCTATGTCTTCCTCAGTGTCCTGGCTTGAGTTACAACAGAACTAATTCTGTTCAATGATTTTACTTCTCAGTTCAATCTCTTCTAAGTAACTGCACTGTCTGAACTAAATGGCATCATTTTGCAGGCAGTGTCTGCTCTTAGCAGTGATAACGCTCAGCATTTAGAGTTACTACCAAGGCTTGGTGTGCAGAGAGGCTCTTGGTTATACTCACTCCTGTGCAAACCAAGGTCACTGCTAAATCTTATGGACTACATTGTGAGGTGCAGAAAGTAAAGGCCACACCTGCAGGCAGGATTGGACAGGACAAGTGACCCTAAACTGACCAATGGGGTAATCCAGCCCATAACCCTCATATTCAGTATAAAACTGAGGGATCACAAGGGTCAAGCTTCTTCTTCAATGGCCAGCATCCATGGAGGACTCTGTCTGTTATGCCTTCAACCCAAATCCATGAGTTCCTGAATTCAGTTTCAGAATCCAGCTCCTGAATCCAGTTCTTGTCTGCCACTGAGTCTAGTGCAGAATTTCCCCAGTACCTACTCCACAGCATCAGTGGTGACAGTGACATAATTGTGATAAGGGGCAGTGTTGGATTCAATATTTGTTTTGTATATGTTTGTATATGTTCCTTTTTAGTAGTATTATTATTATTAAAGCTGTTTTAATTTTTTAATTCATAAGTCTCTCTCCTTCATTCCCTTTCCCTTCCTCTTTGGGAAGGGAGAAGGTTTAATAGAGACTGTCTGTTATAGGTATAGTGGACAGCCCTGACCCTAAATCTCGAAACTTAGATTTTGTAGATCTTAAATTTTTGTTCTCTGTACCTTCTTAATGCTTCCTCTCTACTTTGAAATAATAGGAAAACAATCAATTTAAAAATTCTATAAACTCCTCATAAGCTTAAGTAGAAGGCTTGTGGAAGCTTTCAGACCATAATTTTGTCAATGCTGCATAATACTCTGTTGTAGTATGGGCCAAAAGTCAAGTCGCAAACGTGTTTAGTGATTTGAAATCAGTGGCCATTAACAGATCTAATGCATCCTAACAAAAAAGGACCAGTACAGTTGTCTGTAAAGTTGGCAATTTTTTGTTCTGATGTTAAAGCTGAATTTCTCTCAAAGCTTGCTACAAAAATGATTCTTTGTAAAAGACAATGATCTGTTTAGTGTAGTTTCTCTAAAGCCTGGAAATGTGCTTTCTATTTTCTAGGAGCACTTCAGGAATATAATATATTGAGCAGAACTAGGGAGCACACAGCAAAAGTTTATATAGCAGATTTATCCTTTTATGTGATCCCACTAAAAGCATGGAATATGGCTCACCAAATATCCCTGAAATTGCCTGGTTATGAGTAAAATATCATTTCACTGCAGGATAAAGTGTTCCATTTAAAGTGCAAGTGCCCGCTCTAGGGTAATATTGACAAAATGGAGATAAATTATGAACTAACACCTCTCTAGAGGGATGGAAAGATACACCAGTCATCCTAAGAACAGTACCTGTTTCCCCTTATGGCAGAAATAGTGGATATCTGAGAATTCATTATTTTTTACATAACAAGCTCTGTAAATGTATTTTCTAAAAAGTAAACCATAAAATACTGGAAATAACAGTGCAGAACTGAGAAGCAAACTAGTGTCCCAAATATCTTTTCTTGAACTGTGGAGAGAACAAACCAGACATAGTTCTTCACTGTGAATGTTCTCTCTCTTGGGGCTCTCCACCTGACTGACAGCTGGAGTAATCTGCAGCCTTCAGCCCTCAGTTTAGAAGGACTACCAGCATGAAGAGAGGGGAGCATCTGTATGCTAGCACTCATTCAGCCACTGTGCTCCCTTGTTCTGAGATTTCTTAATTCAGAAAAAAAGGGCACTTCAGCTACTGTCTGCTCTAGAAAGAGGAAAGTAACCACACCTGAGGGTACTCCAGTCACAGATGTCCCCCTGAGGACGAATGGGGGACAGGAACACCTGCTGTATGAGAAGAGGCTGACAGACCTGGGGCTTTTTAGCCTGGAGAAGAGAAGACTTTGGGGGGGATCTAATTAATGTGTATAAATAGATGAGAGTTGGGTGTCAAGAAGAAAGGGGCAATCTCTTTTCACTTGTACCCTGCAATAGGATGAGGGGCAATGGGTACAAGATGGAGCACAGGAAGTTCCACCTCAACATGAGGAAGAACTTCTTTACTGTAAGGGTTCCAGAGCACTGGAACAGGCTCCCCAGGGAGGTTGTGGAGTCTCCTACCCTGGAGACTTTTAAGACACATCTGGATGCGTTCCTGTGTGACCTGCCCTTGACTAGATGGTCCTGCTCTGGCAGGGGGGTTGGACTGGATGATCTCTGGAGGTCCCTTCCAACCCCTAACATTCTGTGATTCTGTGATCCTGTGATTCTGTCATATTTGATGAAAGATGAACCAGAAGTGATAAGCTGGTTAAAAATACTTGATAAATATATCTGTTTAAACAAAAGTGTACGTCTTACCAGTCCACAGATCTCACAATAGCCAAACATGGCTCTGATTTTTTTCTTTGCATTTCTGATATGAAAAAATTCTGATTTTGATGTCTTGTACACAGAATTGGTCTTCTAATAGTCTGCTGCTTGAAGGCAGTCTTTTAGGAGAACACGGTAGCTTTTTATTGCTTGCTGCTTACATCAAATTTCCCGTGGTCATCTAACACTTTTTAGTATTGTTGTTTTTAATGACACACATTGAAATAGATGTTTACTTTCAAAGTCTCAAGGAAATGTGTGTTGAAGGAATTCCATGTTGCAGTTAGAATATGTATATGTGGCTCTGTACCTTTCTTCAGTACCACACTAAATTCAGCTGCATGCATTGGATATCTAACAGCTGATAGACTTTATGTCTCCTCATATTATCATGCATCTTAACCCCTAATTATTTTAAGACGGATGCAGCATCCATTCTAATCAAATCATTCAGCCAAGTACTATCATTGGTCTGACCTTGGCAGTAAGCTCAGCTTGATAGACCATGTTTCCCTGAGTGGTATAAGCTGCATTCTCCCCATAACAGGGTGAGCATGTGTCCAGATGTTGTTTGTAAAGTGGGTGATACACTCTAAATTCAAACTTCCAGCTTGCCTCAAGGTGATTTGGTCACGTGATCATGCCTATGGATAACATTTTTGTATTTATTTTTGCAGAATTTATTTTATCTTTTATTTTGTCCTCTGAACTTTACTTGAGATGTGGCAAGATGTGTGCTTTTTGATATAACTAAATTAAAAATTCCGTAACAAACAGTCTTTAGTGTTGTTGGTTATAATAATGCCATGAAGAACAGAACAGCTGAAAGCTAATTGTGGTGGTTTAAACCACTTT
>NW_008588849.1:0-36374 GCF_000691845.1 Merops nubicus
TGTCTTTCCAGCTAAAATCAAACGGCCTCAAGGATGCTGAGCACCCATATTTTCAGAGACATCTGCCAGTTGGACATAAGGACTGGGTAGCCAGCTGAAGCAAGCCACGCACTCTCAGTAGGACTGATTGGACAATGTTTGCCTTAGGAGATCATGAAGCCAAAGCATGCCACCAAGACAGACAAGATGCTGTCATCCCTCTCAGATAGGATGTCCAGAGCAGGTAGAAGACAGTTATACGTCTAGAAAGTACCAACCAGCTCTGCTGGCTAGGACACCAGTGAGGACCGAAACCAAAACTTGGCTCCAGGAATTACTTTCTACTTAGTGGAGGCAACTTAGAGGAGCTCCACTGAGATCATTCAGACAGGAGTCACCTCTCCTCAACTTGGAAAAACAGGGGCACATGCCCACTTCACTCTGGCATCCTGGAGGGCAGAGCAGACTAAAAGATGCAGCTGATACATCATTTGAGTTCATTGTCTCACTTTGGCCATATCAAGCTTTCCAGGAATACACTGGGCAAACAGATGAAAAGCAGGACTCCAGAAATCTAGCTAGGGAGATGCTTTTCTGCTTGGCATAAATAAATGATTTATGAGTAAGCCGACACACGCATAGTTTGCATCTTACTCAAGGTAACATATCTTTGTGTTAATTATAAAAGAGAAGCTGTTCTGCAATTAATATGAGGTCAGAGATAAAGATCATTAGTTTGCAACACCTACAGGTCCCAGGTCTGTCCTGGCATTGAGCAGGACTGCAAGACATCCTCAGAACAGTAAAGCCAGCAGTGCTAACAGAGAAGCCATGTGAACACCAGTGCTGAATGCCTCCATCAGTGGCACACCACCACGACACCAGCTGCACTCCAGTAACCAAGATGGAAAAAGCCAGTAACAGTGTAAAATGCCACCTCTGAAATAGTGCTGCCAGAGAGCTGCTTCCTCCACCAGCCACCCTGTCAAGCTGAGGAGCTGATCAATATGAATGGGGGAAAAAAAAACCAAAACCACAACACACAAAAACCCAAACCAAGCCCGTCAGCAAATTCAACTTGCTCAAGTGAAGTTGGAGCAGGATTCATTCATGTCTTGTTTGAATTCTCATCTGTGCCTTACAAAAGCTGAAACAGCCCCGAGGCTCTCAGTCTCATGGAGAATACAAAACCTTTAGTGCCACAGCTTGCCTACAGCCCAGCTGCTCTGCTCCCTGAATGGTTCAGGGGAACAAATAGATCTAGCCACCCTCATCCCAAATATTGCTGTGTATTGTCCTCCAGTGCAAATGTGCTTTGGTTTGTGAATCGAAGTCCCAAAGCCTGAAGGAAATGGTACCAGCGGTCAGATCTTTGTCTGCAGACTTCAGATCTGTAAGCAAATTGGCCTTGGACTGTCACCGTAACTCTCTGAGGTTTCAAAACATGTGCTGGGTGATGAATTCTGCCTGGTTATAATGAAGATGCAGTGAAAACCCTTCTTGATTTATCTCTCTGGAGTGGAGTTAGCACCTCTTGATTTCTGCTGCAGCAAAGGCAAGACTTAGAGAAACAGGCCAAAAATTTGAAGCCCAAGGCAACTAATTTTGGAAAGGTTACATTTCCTGCTCCTCTCACCCCTTGAAAAGCAAACAAAACCTTTAAGAGAACTGAAAGAAACAACAAGATGCTTGGAAGACTCTCCACAAAGGTGACAGCCTGGGGAAATACAATGTGCACAACCCATCAACCCCTCTGTGCAGTGGTCATGGCCTTGAAGCTGCCTTCCTCCAAGCACAACCCGACTCCTCAGGGCTGTTAATGACTACCACACCTCAGATGGAATATCTCATAGTATCATAGAATCATTTTGGTTGGAAAAGACCTTCAAGATAGAGTCCAACCATTAACCCAGCACTGCCAGGTCACCACTGACTGCACCATGTCCCTCAGCACCACATCTCCACAGCTTTTAAATCTCTCCAGGGATCGGGAGTACATCACTGCCCTGGGCAGCAGTTTCCTACCATGCCTCCCTCCCTCTCTCTTCCTTGCTCTCAAATGCTGAAAAGAAGATGGGGAGGGACTTGGCAGGTGGTGCCTGGGTAGCTGAGGCACCGGCTTATCTGCGTCCCCACCACAGCACCACAGTAAATTGCTTGTTGATGAATGAGGCTATTTAGGAGCAAGTGATGCCAGCATTAGGGTTATTAATGACGCCGACGTGGAGAGACATTTAAGAACGGCCCCACGTTCTATTGTCCTCTCACCTATGAGTAATGGGACACTCAGCTACAAGGCTTCAAAACCAGCTTGGGCTGTTTAACAACAGAAACAAAATAAGACTGAGGGAAATGAATGGAGCACTCTGGACTAATGACTAACATATCGATAAGGCAGAAGTTGGGGAAAGCTCCAGTCTTTAGATGAAATTAAACCAAGAGCATTCCCCCTTTCCAACCACCAAAGCTCTTCCACTCATCCCTTCAAACTCAAAAGCCACAATCCTCAAACTTAGAAGCCATAACGCAACACACAGCACCTTGTTTTCCTAGTATACAGTCATATACAGGAAAGCAACCCAAATACAAGGGGAAAGTCAAGCCAAAACAGCCTAAACTGGAAGCAGAAGCAGTCCAGCTGTACTTGCAGCACATGGTACACCCCAGAGCACTGCGAGGATGATATCTGTGGAAGCCTGGGAGGCTTTCACAGGGCCATTTCCTCACTTTGCACGTCACAGATGTCTAAACGTGGCCAGGAGGACAATGAGCAAGAAATAAAGACCCTGTTTATTGCAAGAGGAAACCTTAGAACAGGGCTTTGTGGTCGCTGGTGGGAGTGCAAGGCAGAGCACACAAGCACACAGCTGTAAACTTGTTTCTGAGTTAATATACCCACGAGTGTTTTTCTTTTTCCTCTGAAAGCATACACTTCTGCAAATAAACATCTGGAGATCTGTTACAGCTGGACCATTATCCCTAGTGACTCAAGTAGTCAATTAATTTAGCCTTTCTCATTTGCAAGTTGTCTGCAAATAGACTTGAATTTGCAAGAATTTATTTGTTATTTGAATATATTCAGTGAATGGTTTATTAAAAGCATATTTCAGACAAAGGATTTCTTGCTAAGTGCTCCTACAACTGTTGCTCTGAGTGTTGGCAACCAGCTGTTCACACCATGTAAATGGTCACCGTGGTCAGGTGGGAATGCCTTTGCATCTTGATGGAATGTAATGTGCCTCCAGAAAGAGCTTTCTAAGGGTCTATGGAAGCACCTGCACAAAAACATATCCTCACTCAAATGCACAGCCTTCAGTCTGCCTGAATCTCCTTTGAAAACACACACCAAATTGTGCAGAAGCTGTTACAAAGAGAACAAGAACAGGGTTTAAAACCAGAATTAATTGACTATATGCAAAGCACCAGTGAAAACATCTCTTGGTAGCTTCCACAACACCGTGCAAGAATCCACAAGGCTCCTTATTCAGGATCCTATCTGCCCAGGTGTGTTTTGTCTCAAAACTCCAGGGAATACTTGCTGCAGGAATTTCACCACAGCAGCAAGAGAAAACACGGTGAGAAAGGAAGTAGTGAAGGGCTATTTCCAAAGACTGATGTAATCCCTCAGGCATGCAACAAGCTCAGACTCCTCTTTGCCTGTGTATTACAAATTGTAGCCTATACAGTACATGTGACAAATCTAAAATCACAAATACTCCTACAAGAACAGTTTTAGCCTTCTACATTTGCTCCAAGGCAGTTGTCTCCCTTACTGCCTCCAAGTTTTGCTCCAGAGATTGCTGCGTTTTGGTAGAGGACTAGGGCCAGCACAACACCCAAGGTAAGTCTTTACTGTTTAAGAACAAGTCCAGTTTTATGTTTTGGACAAGTGAAACAGTTTTTTCCATGAACTATGTCATCATGTTAAGAAGATGGAGAAGAAAATTTTGCACAGGGAAGCAGAGATGTTTGCAAAACCTTATGTTGCAGCACTAAAGCTACGTGGGGTGAGACAAATGAGCGGTAGCAGGCAGGACCCCATCCCAGAGATGTCAGCAGGGCTGTTTTCATCCATCACTTACTTTTACAAACTGCCATTTCTTTATGGTGTTACATTCATTTTAGAGACAGGCAGAGGACCAGTCAGATGACCCAATTTTAAGAGATATCAAGTGGAACACCTTGTGTTCCTGGTCCTTTACCCAACTGCACTTCCATGCTCAACAGTAGACTTCCCAAGAGCTTCATGCAAGTCATCAGGAGGACACCCAGCCTAAGGCACAGATCAGGTTAAGACTTTCCCCATGGGCAAGGTGACCTGTGACAGCCTGGCTCCATGCAGCTCCTTCTGCATGCTAGGTCAGAGCTGCAAGGGGTGGCTGAGTCTATCCACCCCCTGCCTGGTGTCCAGGCCAGCCAGGGCTCAGAAAAACCTCCCTTCGACATATGTAAATCCAAATAAGATACTAAAATCCAAACTGAAAACAAAACTCCATGATAAATCCCAGCTGCAGAGTTGTTTGAAGGCAAAAAGAAAGCAATCACCGAGGCTTCACAGCCCGTTCTAAAAGTGGAAATCTATGAAGAGAAAAGTGATCCAACAAGTCACAGTTTTAGGCTTTTTCTTTCAATTTCTCTAAGACTTTCAAAGCTTCCCTTTTTCCTGAAGCCTTGATTGAGGAAGAAATGGGTATTGACCACTGAATTCAGCACCTGCTTGTACACATGGGAGACAGGTCCCAGCAATCTCTGCCCTGACAGCTGCATCAGGTACATAGAATATTTTTCCATCCCCCTTGGCAGCACCAGGCTCTAACTTACATGCAAAACTTATGCCCTCAGAGCATCTCCAAAATCTCCTGTGCTTCTCAAGTACTCTCTCAGCATTTTTTTTTCCACACAGCCACATGCCAAATGGCAGAGGAACAGGGCAGGGTCTAAACAGTATGTGCCTTCCTTCCCAGAGTGCAATGGAAGCATGGACAGGACAGCTTAGTACTAAGGTTTTTACTGATGAGAAGCTAGACATGGGTTGACAACATGCACTCGCAGCCCAGAAGCCAAGCCCATCCTGGGCTGCACCCCCAGCAGCGTGGGCAGCAGGGCAGGGAGGGGTTCCTGCCCCTCTGCCCTGCTCTGGGGAGACCCCCCTGCAGTGCTGGGGCAGCTCTGGAGTCCTCAGCACAGCAGAGACAGGGACCTGCTGGAGCAGGGCCAGAGGAGCCCCAGCAGTGACCCAAGGGGGGGACCCCTCTGCTGGGAGATCAAGCTGAGAGAGTTTGGCTTGTTCAGCCTGGAGAGAAGGCTCCAGGGAGACCTTCTTGTGGCCTTTCTGTACTTAAAAGTGGCCTACAGGAAAGATTGGGACAAGTTTTCTAGCAGGGCCTGTTTCACCAGGACAAGGGATGATGGCTTTAAACTAAAAGAGAGGAGATTTCAACTAGAGGATGTCCCAACATTTTTTGCAGTAGGGGTGGTGAGATCCTGGCCCAGGTGGGCCAGAGAGGTGGTCAAAGCCCCCTCCCTGGAACCATTGCAGGTGAAGTTGGATATGGCTCTGAGCAGCCTGCTCTAGTTGCAGATGTCCCTGCTCCCAGAAGTGGGATTGGACTAGATGACCTTGAAAGGTCCCTTCCAACCCCAACCCAAACCATTCTGTGATTCTGTGAACTGTGGAAAACCCATTCACCAGAGCTGAACATTTCCTGTACTATTTGCCAATTTCTTGGATGAATAAAATCCAGCCTGCTCTTTCCACCTGAAACTCTAATTTGCAGACTCCAAGTCCATGGCCAACCATTTGGCCTCTTGACTATACAGACAGACCTTATGGGTGATGCAAGTGTTAGTGCATGGGGCCTGAAAGGATGAGGAAATCTGCAGCCCTGGGGATACTGCCCTGGCAGCTGGCAGGTCCTGGTGATCTCCACAGTGTGAAGCACAGCTCAAATTCTCCAAGAAAAACCCAAACCATACTCACTGCACCAACCCACCATGCCACAGGTATTTACATACAAGTGTGGCTTTATGAGCAGTGAACATTTTTCTGCCATCAGCAAGAAATGCTCCTCTTTTCCCCCTTCCCATTAAAGGACAGTGGTTGTTCTCTCTCTCTTTTGGCTGCCCTTTGTTCTAGCCCTTGTCCTTGGCAGGATACAGAGAGCACCCTGGCCTAGGTAGCTTTCAAAATTTCCTCAAATTTGGGCTGAGATTATATCTGTCATTATTAAAGAGTGCTAATAAAGCTTATTAGCCAAGAGTGAATGTAAAAGGAATAAGAGAAGGATTTTCCTAGGATGCAAAGTGTAAGAAATTCATAACTAACTTAATACCTGTATCAATAAGAGATACTCATCATGAGTCTATTTTAAAACCACTCTGACTCTTTTCATAATAAAAAGAGACACAGTCTTTTCCTCTTTCAGAATTGCTCATTAAGATAGTCACAAAACCTCAAAGTGATGTCACGAACACCAGAGTTGTCCTTCTGCAGTGGGTGGCAGCTGGCTGGATGCTGACACTGAACCAGCAGAGACCCTTCCAAAGAGAAGCCTGGTTTGGGTGCATGCAGCTGCTCACCGAAGGAAAATGCCCAGCTTCAAGCAGCACCATTTGGTTTTAATGCAGAAACTGAGTACTGAAAAGGGTTGAGGTGGTTAATGAAACCTCCCATCCCAGGCAGCTATGGGGCTCAGGACCACTGTGCAGCTAGACTTGATCCCCTGGAGGTCTCAGACATTTTCAAGCAGTTAAAGACCTTGTGCAAACCTCTTCCTTCTCTTTCAGCTCTGTACATGACACAATACCAGCTTTCTCAGGTTTTGGGATGCCTGGGCATGCTCCCAGCTGAGGATGTTCTCCCATCTGTCCCAGGTGCCCCCCCTGCAAGCATGCTCACAGGCTTCCTTCAGCCTCCCCACCTGGAGCACCAGCTTTCTGACATGCCTCTAGGATGACTGATGAGTCAGTACGTTGTTTTTGAGCAACTCACGTGCCTCACCAGCACACAGGATGACAGACCTTGGGAACCTGGGCATTAATACTGGAGATTTATAGTCAAATCTGTCACGGTTGGAGAAGCTTTTTCCCCCAAGAACTACTGTGCCTGAAGGTCGCTTTTCCCGGGCAATAAGTCCAAAGAAACTTTCTCAGCCACCTTGGCCCCCAAAGGGCATAAAGAAGAGCAAGGGAGGGGGGCAGTTGCCAGCAAAAGTGCTCAACTTAGGGCTGCCCAAGCACTCCCAAAGATCCCATCTGCTCAGTGGGAAAGCACCTCAGGCTGCTACAGGAACTGGGGAGCAAAAACACTTATTTGAGAAGCCGCCTCAATCCCAAACTCCACATCCTCAATGGATTGGGTGAACATACACAGAGCAACAGAGAGTCTACCCTCTGACCCAGCACAGCAAAGTCAGCTCTTGTTGAGCTAAGCTGAGAGGTTTGCAATCACTATCCACTCCCTCCAGCTCATCCTTTTTGAGGATTGGGAATCCATTGCCGCAAGACATTTGATGCATGAGGCTACATCTTCCTATGCACAAATATCATCAAGGAGTTCATGGATGCTGCTGTTTGCTTATATTTCACTGTCAGCACCACGCTCTTGTTTTTGTAGTGTAGCTGGTACTGCAACTCCAGCAGCCAACAGGTGCTGTAGAAAACAGGGTAAACCTTGATAATACAACTTCATCCAACACATTAACCGAAACCCAGATATTTGTCATCCCAACGACAGCATAGTCACACTGTGTAATACCTCTAGGATGAGATTTCTCCCCAGAAAATCTTCTAGACATTCTTCTGGTGCTGGCACCGTAGTAGCAAGCTGTGGCTTTTTTGTCAAAGCAGGGTCAATCAGTGGAGCAACTGCCCATGTTTGTTACCTAGAGTACACATTGTTTTGTCACTGTTGCTACCAGTGCTGGAGGTGGTGGGAGATTTCAAGGAGGGGGGAAAAACAAGTCCAGGGGTCAACACAGGCAGAAGAATACTTCATTAACTACTGTTTCTCAGATCAGAACTGACCTGCAGAAGTCAGCAAATTTGGCTAAGAAAGTGCTAACAGGAAGTTTTCTCTACCCATCAGAAGTTTGCATTGCCAGCTTCCCAAGATGAGCTCGGATGTGATCAACCACTGGGTTTGCTTGTGCCAAAGGAAATACTTGGCTGCATGGGCTTTTGGGTAGGTTGCACATATGTATCAGAGGCTGTAAAAGCACATCAGGACCTATATACAGACTTATTTACCACAAGTAGATGTCCATGAAGTTCAAGACTCATCATCAGAACTGCACCACTGCTACCTCCTGTTCTTCCCATTTCTTACTCTTTGTCCTTTCCAGCTTGTTTTAAAAACAGACATTTGACTGTGGTGTCAAAGTCTCCATGAAGAAGGTAAAGAAAGCTATGGAGAAAAAAAAACTATAGGGTCACAGTTTGTGTTTTAAGCTATAAGGGTTTTTGGGACTTGCTTACCCAGGAGTTGCCCTTGTCCCTGTTGTAGACCAAAGCATTGATGACAAAAAGGGACAGGGGATCACTGACCCCTCCATTTCTGAGCACATTGAGGGCATGGATATGAAATAAATTCACAGCCTTCCTACAGCTACTTCTCCCCAGCAAGGTAGGCACAGGAGAAGCTGCTGAGGAAGAAGTCAAGAAGCCCAGCCATTTGTAGGTGCAGCGAGCCTTAGAGCAGGTAGAGGCAAAATGCCTACTGGGAGCTACCACGGGCTGGGTGGCAATTTCACAGACCAACAGCTCAAAGAAATCAAATAAACCAGTCCAAGCCAGCACTAGCTGGAGACAGGCAGCAGGAACAACTTGGTGGGATGCCACAGACAAAGCCTACCATGCATACGGAAAAGAGCCAGGACCATAAGCAGCTCCCACCTTAACTTCCCTGGATGCCTCAAGAAGACATTCTCAGTGAGGTGGTTTCCAAGAGAAGCTCTTCTCTACACATCCCTTTCCTGTGTGAGTTTCTCAGGGCATGACTAAAATCCAAACCTTTTTCTCCAGGCCTCAGAAACCCCAAACAGCAGGATGTCTGTTAGGAAAGCTGCCTCGGACAAAGCAACAGCTCTTCTGTCCTCCTCAAAGTGCATGTCAGGGTGGACTGATGGTGCATGTGTTGCTCATCCCTTTGCCAGCAGAATGGATTAATTCTGACAAGGAAAGCACCTGACATTTACAGTCAGAGCAATATGAATAGACACAACAAATCATTTATTCAGTCAGTTTTGGCCTTCCCTGACTATGAGCTGCCTGGGAGCAGACCACAAGTTTCTCTAGTGTTTTCCTACTTAATAATCTGTGAATAAATCATAGTTCCTAGTTTGTTTAGAAAGCATAGACTATAAAAGCCAAGTTGGTTTAGAAGGATACAATGGTCAGTGTACACTTTCTACCCTTGCCTGATCTGTCAGATCAAATTTACAGGACGAACAGGGATCATTCTAAATCAGAAATTTGCTTTCTGTTAGTACTGTTGGCAACATTCGTGGAATACTCCTGCCTGTGACCCGTGCAGGAAGCCAACCTGCACAGCCCACAAACATACCTGTCCTTTGCAATGCTTGTCCTGCTTGTCACAAAATCAAAGACCACGGCAATACTCTCTCAGAGAGACTCCCTAAAGTGAACCAGAAGACTGTATGAACAGTGACAAACTGCTTCATGATTTTGTGCTCTTCAGGCTGGCTTGCGTGCCCTGGCATACAGTAGTCATTTGGATAAAAGGTATGGAAGAGAACAGGGATAAAATGTACAGTAAAGGCTTTTGAAATTAATTTAAGAGCTTCAAGAGCAAACACGCTTAACTACAACTTCCCCCTCAGGACAACAGTCGCCCTTTTCTTTCCTAAAATCTCCCTTCCATATCCTTCTACGCTCATTTTTCTCCCTCACTGCTTCGAGCTGAGCTCCAGAACCCTCTTGCCCTCTCCTGAACAGCCAGCAGGTCTCCTGCCCACCTCCCCCTTGGCATCAGCCTGCTCTGCCAGCTGGGCTGGGCTGCCAAGTCCTCTCCGCCTCACCTGAGCGGTCACTCGCCTGCTCATTCCTTTCAGGTTGGACCAGACAACACCTGCTGCACAGCACACCTCCCTGTATGGCTCCTTCCCTGCCTCCCCAAAGCATCATCCCTCTGAGGAAGGCAGGGGGGGGAACCACACACATGTCCACATCCCTGCAGACATCAAACCACCCAGGTGACAAATGCACACTTGGCCAAGAAAGAAAGGGAGAGAACACAGGGGAGGCAGATTTGCAGGCTCTGATCCCAGGCGCCTGACCCCCTCCTCTCTCTCGTTATGGATGAGGTAAATTAGCTGTGACACTCATTAGCTTCAGCTCCTAATTAGTGAAAATTAATATTGGTTTTGATAGAAGTGTTGGCTGAAGCTCTCCCAGGCAAAGGCATTATTGACCTTGTTATCCCGTTTAATAGCAAGTTACATCACAGAAACTACTTCTCGTGGAGTCGACAGACTGCAGCTGCCTCCCACCCTCCCCAGCTCCCTTCTCTGCTGCTCAGAGACCGCCCCAGCCTCTGCCAGATCACCCACAGCTGCCTGAGCCCACCCCTGGAAACACCCCAAGCCTCCTCCCTGGCATCAGGCTTTCCCTGTAGCCAGCACTTTTTCCACTGTAAGGCAACAGTGGCTAGAATAATTTTCTCCGTTTCAGCCAAGCAAGGGTAAATGGTGCAAATTTACACCCAGTTTTTAGGGTCATAATAATCTCCAGAGCAGTGCAATCCCTCCCTTGCTGCCCATATTGGTCCCTCCTTTGGGAGAGACAGTCCCTCCCCCCCATATTCCATCTTATCACCCCTCCCATTAGCCTGAGTAACTCCAGACTCACTGGAGGACTTGCTTGCCACCACCTCTACTCACTGTTCAAAATAATAAATCAATGAGAACAGCTGCAATGCAACTGAAATATTAATTTCATTAGGAAAGAAATAGGAGCAGCATCCCTTGACCTCAGGGATCCCTGCCCTTGAAGCCCAGGAATGCAAAGCAAAGTAACAGACACCACAAAACAAAAGGAAAACATTTGCTACTGAAGTTATGTATAAAAAAAACCCTTCACACTGTGTTATTTGCCCATTAATAATAATAAAGATGTCAAACTGTCAGATACGAAGTTAATCTCATTCAGAGCACAATTAAAGATGCCATTATCCAACCACCTGGGGCCACTTCCACTTTTACAAGGCAGTGGGTTTAACAGCTAACAGGGATGATGAGACAATGCCTGGTGAAGAAGCTTGGCCAGCTGACCCCTTTGTAGCCACCTTGCTCAACCCTACAAGCACTCTCCAGACAGAGCAGCCCAATATTAATGTTGTTTCTCACACCAAAGAGTTTACATGCAGATCTGTGACAGCAAAGCTCCTTTTTTTTTTTTTTGGGGGGGGGGGAGGGGACGAGGAGGAGAAGACAGCTTTTCTACATTTCTGGGATCAACATCCCAATTAAATTTGTCCCTCTGCCCACAAGGATGGTGCCATTGGATGCAGGATACACAAAAGACAAACCAGAACCAAACCATCTGCAGTATCACTGGCCCCCAGGTGAACTTATATTTTTTTTGAGGAAAAGAAAAAAAAACAAAACACTGGAAAGTGGCATCTCCAACAGATTCCAGGTGATTTTACAGCAGGATGCCCACCAAGAGCAGCACTTTGGCTTTCGATAGGAACTAACGAGCTCTTTGTGAACAGCAAATGGACCCTGGGCTTTTTCTTTCCTCCCAGACTGTTGGTGCTGTTTAGGAAGATGAGGCCAGAAAAGCTGGGCACTTGCTGCCGAGCACAAAGCCACAGACATCAAATCCTGGCCTTTATGGAAGAGAAGAAAGATTTGGAAAAAGAAACTCTCTCCTGATGTCCTTAGTGAAGACATCAATGTCTGAAAAACTATTTTCAAGGTAATTTAACAGCATCCTCTGCGACGTGTGTCCCATACAAGCCACTCACAGGGTTTCCTTTCCACGTAGGAGGATCTGTGCCATGGGCTGGGGGTGAGACACAGCAGAAGCAAGGCAGGAGACAGAATCTACCTCCCCCTAACCCCCCACCCAGCATGGACACAAAATGATGCACAGGGGGGTCCCCAAGAAACAGTGATGCTGCTTTGTTGTAGCCATCAGGGCAAAGGCCAGACTGGAAATGGAGACATGAAATCACAAAGCCAGATAATGATTCAGTCCAACAACTCCCCAAGCCGATGGTGTGTTTTTGAGTGAAATGAAAAGAATTAGATTTTTTTCTATCTGTAAGAAATTGCACAACAGTAAATCGTATTTAAAATGCTCCCTCTCCACACCTTGTGAGCTTGCTCTGCAACAGGACCAGAATATGTTGTCTCTTCTTCCTCAAGGTGTGAAACAAGAAGTGTGTGAAGCAAATATCAAAAAAATCCACATCCAGCTTACAACTTGGAATGCAAAATCCAAGCTCCTGGTTTAAAATCCAGAGAGGCACCAGCATCCCCCTCTCCTCAGAGACACCTTTTCTATCTGCCAGCTGCCAGAAAAAGGCTGCAAAGTGTCCCACTGCCTGCAGGTCTCACACGCTTATGGCCCTTGCTCTCAGGGTTGTGTAAACTTGGAGGATCCTGCCTGTTTTTACTGTTTCTGCAAAAGCATCCTCTTGCAGCTTGATAACACCAGATTGCTAATTTTTAAATTTTTTTTCTCCCCCCCTCCCCAACCATTCTCTTAATTTACGACTATTTCCCTCACCCCCACAAAGCACATGGATAATGGCTTCTGGTTGAGATGCTTTCTGCAAGCCATACCTAACAGGAGTAGCCCTTGCTCTCAGGGTTGTGTAAACTTGGAGGATCCTGCTTGTTTTTACTGTTTCTGCAAAAGCATCATCTTGCAGCATGATAACACCAGATTGGTAGTTTTTTATTTTTTTTTCTCCCCACCTCTCCCCATGCCATTCTCTTAATTTACAACTATTTCCCTCACCCCCACAAAGCACATGGATAATGGCTTCTGGTTGAGATGCTTTCTGCAAGCCATACCTGACAGGAGTACAGACAGCATCCTCAGGACTGCAACAATTTTTCCAAGACAAAGAACAACTGGCAGAAACCAGGAAGGTTTTTTTTTTTTCTCCCCCTACACCCTTTCCTTTACACCTCTAGGAAAGCTGCCCCAGGGATGTGGGAGAGATGTGTACACAGGATGGTCCTTTCTACACGGTCTCTTCACTTACTTGCCTTACCATCCCACCACAGAGTTCTACATCAGTGCTCTTTTGTACAGAAATATTGTTTTGTCCTGCAGGATGTGTTTCATTGGATGCAGTTGTCATATGGGAAAAGATGCGTTTCAAGAGTCAAGGTTTTTCTGCAGTGCTGCTACTTATTTTACAGTCTTCTGCCATGTCTACTTCCGTTCCAAATCATTAGTAACAACCATTAATCTTTCTGTGAGAATGCTCCTTGCTTTCCCCCATACCCTGAACCGTTAGTCTCCCTTCGACCTTCTACATTTTAAAGCCTTTTTTCAAACCCTCCTATTTTCAAATTACCTGCAGAGTAAGAAATGAAGTCTCATCACTGTTTGTGACAGGGTATTACATTCCCCAATATGATCTCTCACCTCAAAACCTAATAATCAATTAGAAAGAAAAAAGGAAGAAGTAACTCCTCTTAGTACCTCTTTAGGTACCGAATCACCCTCCTAATTGCACACATTTCAGCCCATGCAAGACAATCCGAGAGCCTGAACAGAGCAGGCATTTGACATACCCATGCAGATGAATGGAATAAAATTGAGTTACTAACCATTAAATGTCAAGTGTTTGAAATCTTTCCCCCTCGTGTAAAGAGCAATATTAATAAATCTTTAAGAGAGGGAGCGCACGGAGCTTATTCACTCTTCTGACCACCGCTGCAAATTGAACAGATGTTTTCACTCAGTTGTCCAACCACGCTGTCTCCAGCCTTTTTTTTTCCCCCCGAGTGGTTACAGTTAATTCAAAAGCCATCAATGTACGGGAGCAGTTTGACAGCAGGAACCAATTTATTAACTCTCCCTGCCAATCAAGCACATTAAAGCCATTCAAAGGCAGAAAGGTGCATTCGCACACGCTGGAGATAAGTAGGTTTCAAAGCTAGGAGAACACATGCCAGAGATAAGTAGGTTTCAAAGCTAGGAGATGAGGTTGGATTCACGCAGGAACATCGAGGTGACCACCCTGCGTGTCCTGTGGTCCCTAAAATTGCAGAAACCATAAAAAAAAAAGCTTCCCAAGAGACAGCCCTGCCACCCATGCAACCAACACAGACAGGGCAACCCAATCAGGGGATGCTCACCAGGATAGTGGCAGTTTGCTGCTTAGATGCTTCCCAACAGTGGGAGTTTTAGTTGGCAGCCTCAGCACCACGACACGTATATATATTTCCAGAAGGGTTCTCTTTTGCCTGCTTGTTTTCACACAGGAACGTGGTGGTTTTCTATAATGAGGGCCAGCTAAGTTAATTTTCATGTTTTAATTGCTCTGATGATTTTGATGCAGGTGAAAAGATGCTGGACCTTTTTACCTTTTTTTTTGTTGTTGTTGTTGGGAGTTTTCTTTGGGGTTTTTATGACTTCTTCTACACCAGGAAGGAACAACCTCAAAGTGATGGGGAACAGTTTGTATTTTTCATTTTTTAAAGACAAATTAGTACTTCCACAGTGACCAATTATGGAAAGTTTAATTAAAAGTTTATTTTTTTTTAACCAGGCTATAAGTCTGAAAATGGTGTGAAAAATCACTAAGGCTATCCAGAGTACCTTTTGCACAGAGAATTGTCTCAAGCTGTGCCAGGAGCTTCACCCAAGCCTTGTGTCAGGCAAGGCAATCATCCTGCCTCTTCTCACATGTTCTTGCTTTGCTCCTCAGTCATGAAAACCAGCTAGAGAATGGTGGAGCAGATCCAGAATGCAGAGATCTCAGATGAAAACGTTGTGTGCAAACACAGCAGTAGGGTCTAATGGGTGGTTTGGGGTTTTTTTGGATTTTTTTTGGTTTGTTTGTTTGTTTTTGGGGTTTTTTTGGGTTTTTTTGGGGGGGTATTGTTTGTTTGTTTTCCTGAAAAGCACACAGAACTCTCCCCACAAAAAAGAAAAATCAAGTTCCTAATATTCCAAAATGCACAAGTATTTTTTTTGCTGTTTGCAAGAACAGCTTTTTTCTGAGAAGTCCCATTAATAGACTCAAAGTGAAAACACAGCTCACCTTCTCCACCAAAAGTAAGAATTATGAGTGTATGCATATGCAAGTGTTTCCCTGCAGCACAGGGAAATACTCTTGGCCCATAACACATTCCCTTAGAATATTAATATTTCCACAAAGATATATATAACCTCCTAATTTGAATAAATACACACATATACATGCTTACATACTTATACATCTACCTTGTAGTTTTTTTTCCTTTACAAAGGTTAACTCAAGTGTCACCTATATCAGACTCATCATCCATGCTAATGCCTACAAGGGGCCAAGGAAAAGGCTCAAATTAACTGAGCTGGGATGGTATGGCCATCTAAGCCTGGACATGGCCATCCAAGCCTGGACACTCCAGAGTAACAAGAAACATTCTCTTGAACACAGCCCAATGGCCACGAAGAAACCAGCCCACTAACAAAGCTCCTACAGACAGTGCTGTACAGAGAGTGAAGTCATCTTGGACATCCAGAATCACCCCAGACCTCATTACTACATGCACACATCTTTCTCCAGTTCTTTCAGAAAGCATTAGCCCTCATGCAAGGGCTCACACACTCCAGCATCCAAGGGTGGCAAGATCAAACCTTCATAGGGTTTATGAGGCAGCTACCAAGCCCAAGGTTACCCTGACATGTTAATTAGTCCATATTGCAAATATACTTTCTTCTTCTCCCTCTTTCCAAAGCATTAACGTTATTGCCTATTAGCAAAGCAGTGATGAAAATTTAAGTGATTGATGAAGTGATTAATTTAATGACACAGGGTTAAGGGTTTGGGTGGGGGGAGCTTTTTTCCCTTAAGTTTCCTGATGTTGGGAATAACTAATTTTCTAGCCTTAAGTTTTCATTAATGATGCCACACGTTCTACATCGCAACAAGCAATTTCATCAATGGGCCTTCTAATGACCGACGACAGAAAAAGGGCTTGAGTTACCAGAGCTGAAATCCCCTCCTTAAAATACTTCTCAAATATTGTTGTTCAGTAAGTTGATCCTTTGCAGAGCACTTGAGAAGCCTGAAAACACAGTTTCAAACAATAAATAGCCAGCGGGTGATAACATTGCTTTCCATTAAGACCGTAGACTAAGGTGATGTTCTTATAACCTCCCTTTCTAAAGGAGAATATTCACACCCACTCTCAGCAATGCATGTGACAAAGCTCATGAAGCAGGTTTCCTATATCTCAAGCTCTGTCATAGTCAGGCACAACTATATTCTTCTGGAATTCTCATTTCTAAAAGGCCAAATCAATTCTGCTAGCTGCACAGAGGTATGGAGCCCGCCGGGGTGATGGACATGTACATACATCTCCAGCCCCATGGGACACAGAATCCCAGCATGGAAGGCGTTGGAGGGGACTGCTGGAAGTCACCTTGTCCAACCTCCTTGCTAAAGCAAGGTCACCCAAAGCAGGTTGCCCAGGATTACATCCAAGTGGGTTTGGAATCTCTCCAGAAGAGACTCCACAGCTTCTCTGGGCAGCCTTCTCCAGACTTCATCACCTTCACAGGAAAGAAGTTTTTCCTGATGTCCAGATAGAACCTTCTGGGTTCCAGTTTGTGCCTGTTGCTACTTACCCTGTTGCTGGGAACCACTGAAAAAAAGTCTGTTCCATCCTCTTGATACCTGCCCTTTAGATATTGATAAGCACTGATAAGATCCCTTCTGAGACTTCTCTCCTCCAGGCTCAACAGTCCTACATCTTTTTTGAGCCTTTCCTCATCAGAGAGATACTCCAGACATTTCATCATCTTCATAGACTTCACTGGACTATTTCCAGTAGTTCCCTGTCTCTCTTGAGCTGTGGAGCCCAGAAGTGGACACAATATTCCATATGCAGCCTCCCTAGGGCAGCATAAAGGAGAAGAGGACCTCCCTTGACCTGCTGGCCACACTTAATGCACCCCAAGGTACCATTGGCCTACTTGGCCACAAGGGCATTTTGCTGGCTCATAGTTACCTTAAACATGCTGGTTC
This sequence comes from Merops nubicus, assembly GCF_000691845.1. Lineage (NCBI taxonomy): Eukaryota > Metazoa > Chordata > Aves > Coraciiformes > Meropidae > Merops > Merops nubicus. The sequence continues at coordinate 17,201 of NW_008588849.1, forward strand.
TTGTCTTCCTAGGGAAAACAGGCTCCACATACCTGCACCAACAGCAGCCCCAAACCCCAAAGCCACTTGAAGGCCATTTAAAATAGCTGGGCTTTGTGCTCCTGCCAGGGACTCTCAGCCTTTTTGCTGATCACTGATGGCACTACATTCAGTCAAGCTAAGGGGATTGTTTTAAAAGCAGAAAAGGCAACATTTCCCCAGACACTACAAAGGGTAGTATATTACTTCTGGCCCTGAGAAGATGAGTTGTTACCTTCTTGTTCTTTTCTGAACAGGACAGGTAACCTCAGTGGGACCAGCTCAGAAGGAAACAGCCCAGGCTGGGCCTCATCCCATTTTTAACCCCAGTTGTACATGTCCTCCCCTGTGGTCTGTGGCTAAGAACATCCACCCAGCAGCAAACCCAAGGAGTCTGGGGTCTACCTGGGTTTGCCATCTTGCCTTGTCTGCCAGAAAACTAATAAGAACAACGAAAATCTTCACTGGGTTTTTGACCATTATGAAAGCCTTGTCTCCAACACCAGTGCTAACACAGCAGGGTAAGCTGGGATATCTGCCATGCAGTCCCCAAACTCCAGCTGGCCACAGAGCAGCTTCCATCATGCCATTGCCCACTTGTTTTGCTATGCGTTTGCCCTTCCAGCTGGGGTTATTTATATAGACCATGAGAGAGGCATGGCTTCACTATCAGCTGAAGCTGATCTCAGGCAACATCACAGCAATGAGATAGCCTCCCTGGCCATCCTACACCATGTTGACTCCTATATGTCCAGCCTGACCTTGCAACTCTACCATCATCTAAGCCTAAATGCTGGTCTAGCTGAAAACTAGCTTTACAGCCTAGAAGAAAAATTCTTGAACAACCAGATGCTAGCTGCACCCTCAGCACAGAGTGTTAGTGTAACTGGAGTGAGGAAAGGTCCCACAGCTCTTGAGGTCTCACCTTCCTCCAACTTGAACATTAGCACCTTGCCTTCCTAGAAGGGTGTTAGCTTTTCTTTGGAGCTGTTTCAGCAAGCTAACAGAAACACATGGGTAGTTTCCCTGCTAGCTTGGCAGGTGTTAACCCAGCTCACAGTGACCCTAGATGGAGCACCTCTAAAGGGAAGGTAGGTGGCATCTTAAATTAGACCAAACCCAGGCACAGAGCCCCTTCCCCACAAATTCAGCCAAGTATGCAGTCATGGGGAGGAAATTCCCAGCAGTGCCAGTGTGAAGAGGGCACAGTCACTGCTTTAACACACATTTCTTACAAAGAAGGAGGCTTTCCATCCACTCTACCACCAGTGCCACCACATATTCCAAACGCATCTTTCAGCTTACCAAACTTTGCTAAAAACCAGCCTACCTTGTATGATTCACAAAGGCTCTTGCATTGTCTTGGGCTCCCAATGCCCCTGTGCTGCCTTGCTCCTTCCAAGGAGTTAACCCCAAGCCATCCTCTGTGCTCTTCTGAGTCACACAGCTCCTTAGCACCCAATTAGCACCTCATCACCAGTATGCCCACAATGCTTTCTGGTCTGGTCACCTGTGACTTTTACCCCTGTGGTACACAGAAATTAAATTCATTTTCTGTCTTTGTAGCTTTAGTATTTAATCCTGAGCAAGTGGAATGCAAGAGCAGATATGCCATGGCAGCTCCCTGCTCTCCAGCAATAGCAACGTGACCCTGCAAGCAAGGAATGAGGCCAGGAGACACCAATGGGAAAAGGATCCTGTGCTCAGATGTCCAGGGTCCCACCTCCAAAACTGTCCCAAACAGATGGCCTACAAGCCCCACGGGAGGGTATCTGGCCCAGTAGGCTCTGAAGCAATTTAATCTGCCCAGTAGTATGCAGAGATCAGAGCCAGCTCTTTTTTTTCCTTCCAGTGATGCACTAGTCAAGTGCCATCACAGAGGGGCTCAGCCACCACAGATGCCTACAGCTATGGGATCAAATGAGCAGACAGGGTTTAGCTGAGACAGCCCATGCTCAATCACATGCAGATAACCATATCTTCAGCAGCAGCTTGAAGGGCCCAGCATCCCCAGAGACCTTACCCGGGTGCCAAAGCATCCTACTACCCAGGACCAGAGCACTGCTGTGGCAGAAGCAATGACTGCTTTGGAAATTACAGATACAGCACAGGGAGGATGGCAGCCTTCCCTGCCTGGAGAAAAGCCCTCTGGCCTGGTCCTTACCCAAGATGGAGAATCATCAAATCAAGTGACCCACAAATATCAGACGGACATACTACCTCAGACTCATGTGCAGTGTTACCAGCAAGCACCCTGCTGCTAAATATCAAGTTCTTCTTCCAGTTCTCTTGTGAAATAACTGTCCCAGAATGCCCTGAAAGGCAGGAGGTGACACATGCCAACATAATAACTTTAATCACCACCAGCCAGCCAAGTACACCTACATTGCAGCAGTGCCCCACTATTCCTGGCCTCTCTCAGGTTGTGGTGCACAGTAAGAGCCCCAACCCCATGGGAAACGTCCACCACAGACCTTTTTATGGTGAAGCAGTCCTCAAAAAGCAAGGTTTAGAGCTGCCTTCACTGCTTGGTGGAGAAACATCCATACGCTTCAGGGTCCCTTAGCTGCTGTGGGTTTCCTCATTAAAACAAACAAACAAACAAAAGCTTTCCTCACAGATTCCTTGTACCTTCTCCTGGGAGTGGAGGAGGTAGTCTTCTATGTTGGTAGTCCAGCTTCAGGCAACAAGCTGTCCTATTCAGTGCCACAAGCCAAACTGGGATCCTCAGACATCCCACAACATGGCCAACACAGACAGCCTAAGCCAGACCACTTCCACAAGCACACTCCCTGGCAGAAACTGAGACTTGGGCAAGGCCACAAAGAGATTTGGGTGTCTCCAGAAATCACCCTTTCTTCTACTGTATTTAACCAAAATTCCTGCAACAGTGGTTGGAGTCACCATCCAAAAGTCCCCACACAAGCAAGGGTTTTTTTTGTACACTCAAAGGCATACCCATCTTGTTCCCAAAACCACGAGCTATTTATGGTGTGTTTACCAGCTCAGCAAGAGTTCCACATAGCAAAGGGGGGCAGAAGCAAATTAAACTCCCTGTCAGTCATCCACCTTGCTTTCTGAGCACTGGAGATGGAGAACACAGCCTGTGCCTCCTGGGAGGGGCATAGAGCTGAAGGGAAGGAATGAGGGGCTTTGAGGAGGAAACACAGCCACATACATCACACTTATGTTCTTTGATCTGATCAATGCTGATCAGTATCTAAAGGGCAGGGGTCAAGAGGATGGGGTCAGACCCTTTTCAGTGGTGCCCATCAACAGGACAAGGGGCAATGGGCATAGAACAGAGCTCAGGGGGTTCCATCTGAACAGGAGGAGAAATTTCTCTCCTGTGAAGGTGTCCAAGCCTGGAGCAGGCTGTCCAGAGAGTCTGGGGAGTCTCTTGCTCTGGAGAGATTTCAAACCTATCTGGACACAATCCTGGGTAACTTGCTCTGGGTGACCTGACTGGAGCAAGGGAGGCTGGACTGAAATATCTCCAGAGGTCCCCTCCAACCTCCATCATCCTGTGATTCTGTGTGATTATTATGATTTCAGCCCACTCTCTGCCTCCTCTCACGTTTATGTCCCCACCTCCTCACAGTGCTCAGCATCCCTTGGCCACCAATCCCTCCACATCGTAGTGGCACTGAGCTGCTGATTCAGGGAGCACATGGGGCCTTTAGCCCAAAAACCCCACACTCAGGCAGGCTTCAAGTGCTGAGCCAGCACTGCTCAGCGCTGTCAGTCCTCAGCAGTCCTAACCACAGGACTTGCTGAGCCAGAGTTTCTCCTTGGCCCTACACACTGTCACAGGTTAACAAGCAGAAGGAGATGCTGAGGCTCTCAACTTTGGGGGGATCTGGGGCTGAGCATCCCACCAGGTGTTGGAGGTATGCCAGTGATGCTCACAGAAGAGCAACCCAGCAAGCTGGTAGGGTGGAGAGCCAAGAGACTCAGCTGCACACTCTCCTGCCCAGAAATATCTAAGACAATTAAGTAACAGGCAGCCTTGGCAGAAACCCCAGGGGAACCCAGCCTTCCCACCTGCCAGCCATCCCAGGGGCCTTTCCCAGCTTCATCAGCATCTCCTCACACTCACATTGCCCAGGGGATGGTCAAGTCTTTCAGCTAAATCCTAGTAGGTTTCCCCCTCTGTTATGCACTGGCTCAACTCTACAGACTTTACAGAGGAGATAAGGCCTTCAAATTCAGTCCCCTCTCCTAGATTTAAGCAGGACATGCAGGACGATGGCACTGGAACAGGCTCCCCAGGGATTCATCACCCCTGGAGGCGTTCAAAAAATGGGTAGATGTAACACTTGTGGTTAGGGAAATGTTGGGATGAAGGTTGGACTTGATTCTAGAGGTCCTTTCCAACTATAGTGATTCTATGATCAAGGTCTGATGGGCAGGAAGGACACACTGCCCCCAGCCCCCTCAGACAACCCTGCCCCTGACACGTTGTGCCCTGAGGGCAAAGCCAAGTACCTGCTTTCAGCTCGGGTGCAGTGATTAAAGCATTTCCTACTCTTGTAAGACAACATTATTCCAGCAATGCTAAAATGTTATCGCTCGGGTGAAGGGAAAGTGGAATTGCACCCGTCTGAATGGCCTCTTTTGTCATGCATTTTGCAAGGCGTTGAGGCATGAAAGCTTTCAGAGAAACTCGGGTGAATCCAAGCTAGGTGGTTATAAGGCTAGTTACAGACCTGACATGATGGATCATCTTCATTTTCCCATTCCTGTCCTGCATACAGCAAATCCATTTGCTGGGCAATTAGACTCCAGCCATTACATTATGCTAAGAAGACGTTCCTTTTGCCACAAAAGGGACCTCAACCAAGAGAAGCCCAGAGCACTGCCTGCCCATCCCTACTCACTGACAAACCCAGGGTTACAGGTCACCCTGCCTGTAGCAACACCACCTCCCCAGCATGCTGTGAGCATCACCCCTCACCACAGACCTCCAGCAAGCCACATGGCATCAATATCCACGCTGCTCACCCTTACCTGCAGCCCTCTAAGAGGTTTGGGATTAAATGAAATGGCCCTTGGAATGATTTTCTTTAAGGCAGTGAGCAGGACAATAAAGACAGACAGCTCCTCTCCTGCAAACTCTACTCCTAAGGGTTGTTAACTAGACAGTACTCCCACTTTTGGAGTAAAACACAGCCATCCAGCTACCAGCAGCTCACGTGGGGTTTCCCAGTGCTCCTTCCTGCCTGTGCCAACACAGCTCAACTGGCCATTATCCACCCTCTTCCTCCTCTCCAGGCATCTCCTGCAACTCCATCCCTGGCCCCTTGGATCCTTTTTGCCTTCCTCAAGCTCACATCTCCTCCTCCCTCTACATGTGCGTTTCCATTCCTTCTGGGTGAAATCACCGACTAGAGGCTCAGTCCACCTGAAAATTGCTCTCCCAGGACCTAAATGAAACAGATGGGCATTGATGATGTTTTGGGAGAAATTAATCAGCCTGGACCAGCGGCAGCGCCAGCAGCTCCCTCGGCCCAATCTCGCCTAATGAATTCCAAGCTCTCCGTCTTAATAGCTCCTGACAAGACTAATTTACTCTTGTAAGTGATTAGAGCGGGAGTGATCTCTTAATTGTTGCTTAAGATTCCTTTCGGTGTGGCAGGCAGCAAGCAGGGACTGCCAGGTTTGGGGCGAGGGGAGGCTGTGCCCTGGGATGCTGGAGGGAGGGGTGGAGGAGGCAGCACAGTGATGGGCACATCTTACAGACCTCGAAAAAAAATGAGCTGTGTTCTTTCCCAGGTAGGATTTATCACATACTGTTATGCTACTCACACCCTAGTCAAGATGTAAGAAAGGTGTTTCCAGATGACACCTTTTTTTTTCTTTAAAATTAATAAGCTTAACTCAGAAAACATCTACCAACAGCAGACAACACAGAAACTGTTTGTCAACATTTTCAAGGCTAACATTTCCCTTTGGTGTATCTGGAAATAGAATCCCAGGGTGCCAATATTCTTAAAAGTGAATTTCATCTCTGTACAGTGTAATACAAAGTTTAAAAAAAGATAAAAATTCAACTACCCAAGTAATTCCAAGAACAATTTTACTTGCACAATACCTCACTGGAAAGCAGACTGTCAGAAATCTTCCCCCATTTTCTGCCAAAATAGGAGTTCAGTCCAATTCCCGTAAGGTATTTCAAGCTCAAGTACTTCGAGAGCTGTGTACTCGGTGAGAAAGCATTTCCATTAAGCTGCTCCCAACCAGCTCTCATTCTTGCTCTTACACAGCTGCTTCCTTCCCTGGGACTTGCCCGGGGCACATCCAGCACTAAGTGTGTTTGCAGGGACACCAGCAATCGAGGGGCAGGGGGCAGCAAAGCAAAGAAACCAGGTGTGAAGCAACCTGTAAAGGTTTGCTGAAGAAAGCTGTGAAAAATTACACGGATGCAAGTCATTGGGGAGGAGGTAAATTAGGAAAAAAAAATAAATAAAATGACATTGGAGTCAGGTCTTTCCTCTCCCGACCCTGTTCACAGCTTGCCTTCTGCAATGCCACCAGTAAAGGTACCTGAGCAGCTGTGTTCAGTATTATTGCCCATTGCAAATAAGCCTGAGCATCACTGCAAGACAACCCCCCCAGGCAGATGGCTGTGGCTCTGAAAAAGCCTTTTCCTGAGGATGCATCTCTGCACAGACCTCAGCTACCACCCAGGAGCTTCCACATCCTCTCTCCAAAACTCGCCACCAAGACTCCACATCCTGCCTACTTGCTCAGACACCACCCCAAATCCTAAAAGACACCAAGGGACCTTCAAGACAGAAGCCTCAGCTGGAAGCCCCGGTTGGGCTAAGCCATCACTAGAGACCTCTCCAGAGTCCTCCAACACCCAAACGGCTCCAGACATGACTTAGTTGTGACAAGAGCCCTTTTTTTAAGGGGATGGCTGCTCCGGCTGCATGGTTGAAGGTGGCAGGAGATGTGAAAAGGGGCCTCAGTAGCCTCCATCCCAGCCACCCTCCGCTCTCAATCGATTCCTCCTACATTAAAAGCCAGTCACGAGCCCTGATTGAAGAGCACAAGTTTAATGGACTGAGAGCCTGGAAAGAGGCCGAGAATGACCGGGTCGATTTCTGCATTTACTAAAAACCGATCCCTAGCTAAATAAAGAAAGAAAAATAAGCTACATCTGTCAATCACAAGAAAAGCATTTCTTGAATGTTTTCCCACCAGGGAGTCAGCAGCAGCAGCCCCCCTGCCCACAGGCACGCCCCACTTACCCACAGGAGTATCCTCGTTGATCAGCAGGTAGGTGTCAAAGAAGTAGTTTATGAAGTACGGCAGCCGATTGCCCTGACCTGGGAAGAGAAAGGACAAGAGCAAGGTGTTATTCCTGTCATGCAGGGGCCAGCCCAACTGGGAGAGGCTCTGGGCACAGAGAGATGCCCATGGGACACCGAGCCCAGCACTTGGCATCATGCTGGTGAGGGGTAAAGCTGGGCTGAGGACAGAAAGCACCTTGTGGCCCCCCTGTAGAAGCTGGCTGTGGAGCTGCTTCCCTCCACCAGCCTTTCCTTTTTTCAGTATTTTCTTTTGCAGGGTCGAAGCCAACAGCTCAGGGACCACGAACATCAATTATTGTTTTAGTGCATGATTAATACCTTCACTTTGTTCCCATGGTTGAGAGCCTTTCACCTTGTCAGCCATCCCAGCAAAACCCAGTGCGCCCTCCTCTCTCCTATCACCCCACTGCCATTCCCTCTAATTGCCTCCTTTCACCTTTAATAATCAGGCTCACTTCTTTCTATTCCCTTTTTTTATGGAGCTGGAAGCCCATGCGCCTGCCCCGGACCACAGCCTCATTAGGTGACACAGACTCGAGAGCAGAGCACGTAGAAGAACGACCACAGCCTGAACTGGGGGAAAACTCAACCAGGAAAGATTTACCCTTTGAAGGATGCAGGAAAAGAGGTGGTGGGAAAAAAAATTCCAAGGTGGTTTGGTGTTGAGCGGGATGTGTCCAAGAGATGGGTTTTCCTTGAAACTCAGGTGGAAGTGGCCAAGTTTGCAGGCTTTAAGAAATACAATTCAGCTTCCAGCCATCAAAACCAGGGCTGTACATGGGGAACTGGAGGTTTGAGATGATCTGACCAAAAAGTAGTTCCCATATTCAAAACACCAGATGGGAGTCCCAGGAGGTGAAAAGGCAGGACTGGGGTCCCAGACAAGGACAAGGGGATTTGCTGGGACAGCACCTCCCTGCTGTGACCCCCTTGGTGTGAAGAGAGTCAAAACCCAAGATCATGCAAGTATAAAAAATTGCCAGCAGAATAGCATCCTGACACCTCCTTGCAAACACTCACTACACCCAACACAGATCTGACCAGGCTCCTTCCAACAGAGCCGTTACAGAGCATCACTTTCATCTTCACACCAGTGCAACAGCAAAGACACTGCTTCAGGCAAAGGGATAGCCAACCCCAGACCAGGTGTCCAGGCTTCTCTCCTGACCATGCTACACTTTGCAACCACCTTCATGCCATGCACTTCTGCATCCCACCTTAAACAAAAACCAGACCAGTTTTCAGCATCCTCTTTGCCTGCCCAAGCTCCCAATGGAGGGAGATGTTCCCGAGACCTTTCAAGTGTAGGTCCCAGCTGTGCTTATGCAAAAACCTGCTCAGCACCCATGGGAAGCCCACTCAGAGGGACGTGGGCGCAGGATGGGGGAGCAGCCTGGGCTCCTCTGGGGATCCTTCTGTAGCAAGCCAGGGATTTTTAGCAATGCCCCCTTTCCTGAGGCACCAGGTTTGTTAAACACCTCAAGAAGCAAGAAAGCACCGGAGGCAGTGCTCTTGCAAAGGCACATTTAAATCTCAGCCTCTGGAGTTAAGTATCTGGAAAGAAAATGAGAAGGACCCCGACAAAATGGGTTATTTAGAGCTAATGGCATCTCCAGAGGCTTCAAAGCACACTCATAGCTGGCTGCTGTGCCAGGGCTAGCAGGTTTTGGAAGGTGCAGATGAGGCTAAAACACACCAGGGGCAGCCCTTACTGCAGGGGACTCGCTTCTGCAAAGCCCTTCATTTCAAAATATAGTTCTTGATATTACTGTCACACTAAAAATAAGTTCCATCTTCCAAATCCAGCTGCATCAGGTGCTGGGAGGCATTTGAACCACCAGTCAGTGAGTGCATGGGATCTATGTGTTGAGAGGAGAGCAAGTGGCACCTGAGAGCTGGGGAAAGCTGGAGGAGGTTCTGGAGGCAGGGCTCTGCTTTGGGCTGCAAATCCCAGGATAAAAAGCAAGGCTGTCACCACACTGCTGGACAGTCAGTGTTCAGAAGGGAAGCACATAGTGGGGGGAGAAAGCATCTGAATGGTACAGAAATGTAGGTCAAGAGATGCATGGTGTGATGAAGGGAAACCACCCCCTCTCCAAAAAATAAAAAAAAGGATGCTGTACCTGAAGCCACAGCCTCATCTGCCCTGTCCTCCTGGCCAGCCTCAACACTTAACATCCCAATCACAGCTGCTTCCAGCTCCCCTACAGCCCAGACCACTGTGGAGGGCTGCATCGTTGATGCACCTTCAGTAACCTTCTTGCCATCTCAGATACAACCATAAGGTCCTACTCTCATAACCTGGGTGCTGTCAAAAGGTGCCTAGGTAGCCTGGAAAACACAAATCTCCCACACATATATCCTGCTGCCTGGTCTAGGATGGCCAGAAGTTTTCCTTTCATGTTGAACCCAGGATTATCCATGCTTCAAGCATGCTGGCCCTCTTGCAGAAATTAATCTGGGAATCACAGCTACATCACACATACCCTGAAAGCAAGTTCATGCTTTTCCAAAGGCATCACTGTGAATAAACCTTCATCTGTTGTTTCATCTAATGGATCATCAACTGGATTTTCCTTTTGTGAGACTACCACCACCCCCCAGCTATACCCTGGGATATACCATCACTGTATCCTTCAGCACGGCTCTTGCATATAGAATCATAGAATGGTTTGGGTTGGAAGGGACCTTGAAAGGTCATCTAATCCAACCCCTTGCAGGGAGGAGGGACACAGGCCTCCAGCAAGGGGTATGGCAGTAAAAGATCACATCCACAACACACTTGTAACCCTTTATTCCTCCTTCAAGTGCTACCAGTGATCTCCAGGGACCAACATCAATATTGTGTTGATGTGCTGGGAACTTTTCTTCCCTGCATCTGTGCTCCACACCCATTCCATTTTATTCCCATAAAAGCTGCTACTACTTTGCCCCTCAGGGTCAGTACTCACACTCTTGACCACTGCTGATGCAAGAGCATGGTAATCACAGACCCACTCTTCCAGCTAGCATCCCTTGGTTCCTCCTCCTAACCTGGAGATGAAGGTCTCTGCCCATTCCTGGTGACTGCAGCAGTAGTGAACAGACTCCACTGTCATGCCTGAGCTAAACCGTCCTCTTCCAAACACACCAAGCCCACTTGGGCTGCTCTATAGCATCTATCCCAGTTAATTGCTTCACCAGGAGCTTTGCAAGTCTTCTGGGAAGAGAAACTCAATCGCCTGCTGTTCCCAGGACATATGGCAGGTTGTCCACACCCTTCTCCCTTTGACCCCAGGAACAAGCATCGTTCCAGCACATCTTCATGGAGGGCAGGCACTCCATGTGGAGATGGCAAGCAAGCCTAGGGCAGGGTTGAGGAGATAGGCACTAAACCACTGCAAGCCAACAGACCCAAATTTCCCTGTGCCATCTCTCCAAGGCTTTCCATCTTGCTATCACCCATCTGCTCCAGGCAGGGACCTGGAGCACAGCCCAGCACACACCAGCTACAGGTGCTGCAACCGACCACATAGGGAGGGAAGAAGGAGCAAGTCCCAAGCCAGGAGAGCAAAACCCACCACCTCAAACCCAATGGGATGTACTGGACCACTCATGGTGAGCGACTAAATGTTAGGAGGCACAGACCAGGGCAAAGGACTTACTGGGTTGTGGTTTTTACTTATTTTTTCCCCTTCCAGAGAAGCGACAGGGCAGTTAACAAGTGAGGCTCTACTTGATCCAATACGACATCAGGGGGAGATTGACTGCGCTTGTCAGTCACAGCTAATGTCATCCACTGACTGCTTAATCAGGCTGCCAATCTGGGCAAGCCATCTTGAGGCTTTATAGGGTGAGAAAAAAAGGAAAGAAAAGAGCCTTTACTCCAAAGGGCACAGTGCTATCAAATGGCCACACACTTGCTATTGTTTATCAGCAAGCACCACACAGGAACAACCCCCCCGGCCACCCTCTCCCTGCACCACCAACCAGGGGCTTTAGCCCATTCATGCACCAATCCAAATTTTCACGGGGCTTTGCTGTGTATTTACAGTCCTTATGCACCCTGTGATATGCCAAAGCCTGGCCCAAGAGGCACATTTGCTACACCAGAAGGTGCTTGTACCACCAGCCCCCACCCAGGGGCCAGGATGGGACCCCCTGGTCCCCTGCCAGAAGCCCACGTGCCAGGGGAAGACCAAGAGCATCATGCTTATGGGGCAGAGCTCAGCAGTGGGAGGAAAGCTGACCACAGAGGCTCTGCCTGCTCAAAGCCCTGCCCTCCCTCCAGCTGGAATTAGAAAAGAGGTTTTACAGCTTGGAGAGGAGTTATTTCCCACATGGAGTATATTAAAGCACAGTTTGGGTAATAATTTTGCTGCTGAAGGCAGAGGGAGAGCCCTGCCAGTAATACCTCTGCTGTAGAAGAGCTAACAAGCTGCTGGTTTACATCCTTGCCTTTCATCTACTCCCTCAAATTTCCTTTAGGTTTTATTTACCTAAAATGACCTAAGGCCATGTCTATCATCAGATCTGCCACCAGCTCTGACTTCATGAACACACAGATGGAAATTGCCAAGATCTTCCCACTGAGATACGCCAGGAGCATCTACCACCGTTGGGGTTCACCAGCACACCCTCCACCTCCAAGTCTCTTCCTAATCTCACTGTTTTTTCCCAGGAAGGACCATCAGATGCCTCTTACTGACTGCAAGAAAAGCAGCTTCACAGGAGCACAATGTGAATGACCCTGGGACTGCCTCTGATGGAGGTGGAGGATCTACTCACCCACATCAGTCATATCACCACAGCAATGCTTCTCTGCCCTCAGATATTCACCAGGAGACCCCAAACGCAGCAAATATTAATCATGGAGCTCACAAACATGAGACCCACAGAGAGAGAGGAAGTGAGACAGAAGAGCACAGCACTGGACAGACAGACAGACAACTTACCCAGGGAGACCAGCTCCAGGATCAAGAGAGGAAGCAGAAAGTTGCTGGCAGCAGCGTGACCCTCCATGGCTCCTGTCAAAGAAGAAAGGCAGCGTCAAGTCCAGCACTTTATGGATATTATCTCATCTCCCCAGAGCAGGCTCAGGGCTGCAGCCCTGTCCCAACTTGCACCTTAGTGACCTGGCACTGCAAGCAGACACCCAGGAGACCAACGCTTTGTTAACTCTTGCCTTTTACAGATGGCACTTCACCTAAGTGTGCCCCAACATTTTTCTTGGTTCACGCAGCCCCAACCATCCTGTTGGCAGGCACTAAATTGAAACCAGGATTAACCTGGTGTAGGTGATACAACTTGTTAACTTTCCAAAGCCTATTTGTTCATCTTGTACTAGGGGATAAACCACAGTGACCTCTGTGGTCGGGACTGGAGCAGAGGCAGCCCCAGCTGAGACAAGCCACTTGAGCACCGAGGAAAGGTGTTGAGGGTGTGAAAGAGCTGCTGCAACCCAGGAGTGATGCAGCAGCAAGGATTTAAGTTGTTTCGGCAGAGCTGTGTGGGACTCTTGACCCAGAATGGCTGAAGAGGCACAGGGATTTCATAGGACAAAGCAGAGCCTCTCAAACCACCTGGGCAGCTGCAAAACAGGCTCTGTGAGAGCACCAGGAGCAGACAGGCTTGCAAACAAACCCCCCTCTCACTCTGCCTCTCAGGTTTCCCCAGCTTGGAATTTGATACAGCACATGACTCGTCCTGACAAGGCAACAGAATAAGAGAGTAACTGGCACCTGCTTGGCATGGCCACCTCCTCATGTAGTTTTCAGACCACTAAATATGAAGCTCTTTCCAAACTAACCTCACAGAGCCTCTCTTGCAAGAAAATTCATCCATGTGCTATTTTAAAATGTTTCACCCTGCAGGCAAGTATAAATCATACATGTTACACAGAGCATATAGACACAAGAGAAACGCCCAGGCAGCTCATGCAGAGCCTGAAGCAGATCAGTGACCCATCCCTGAAGGTCCCCATATTTCTGTGGGAGGTGTGAAAGGTGTGAAGCAGGGGAACATTTTCCTACCAGCTCAGCACATCCACACAGCAGCAAACCCAGGGATACACAAGGCAGAGAGTGGCCGTTACAGCCTGTGTTTGGGGCAGCAAACACAGAGATGAACCCCTGGTTAAATGCATAAGCAGCTCCTACTTGAAGATCAAGCATGGACCTGAACCATGAGGGCCGAAATGAGTAATGAATCACACCTTCCAGTTACCAGCCTATGTGGGGATTTGTTGCACTTGTGACTGGTCCTATGAACAGAAAGTGTCTAGGACCTCTATACATCCCCAGCACAGGAAAGCCAGGGACCTGCTGGAGTGAGGCCAGATGGACACAAAAATGATCCAAGGGTTGGAACCCCTCTGCTGGGAGGCCAGCAGGAGAGAGCTGGGCTTGGTCAGCCTGGAGAGGAAAAGGCCCCAGCGAGACCTTCTTGTGGCCTTCCAGTACCTAAAGGGGATCTAACAGAAAGACAGGGACCATCTTTTCAGCAGGGTCTATTGTGACAAGTCAAGGGGTGATGGTGTTAAACTAAAAGGGAGAGGGACATTCAGATTAGATGGAAGGAAGACATTTTTTATGCTAAGGGTAGTGAGACTCTGTGGTCCAGGTTGCCCAGAGAGATGGTAGAAGGCCCATCCATGGAAACATTCTGGGTGAGATGGGATGGGGCTCTGAGCAACTGGCTCTAGTTGAAGCTGTCCCTGCTCACTGCAGGGGGATTAGGCTCGACCTTTAAAAGGTCCCTTCCAACCCAAACCATTCTGTGATTCTAAGCTTTCATTCACCTAGTGCTCACAGCACTTGGAACAGCTCACTAAAGCAACAAACCTGAGTAAGCTGCTGTGATACGTATACTTCCCATCTGGGGAGCACTCAAGTAGCTCATCCATACACCCAAAGTGCCACCATCACTCTCTAACCCAAAAGCAGCAGCTCAGCCCTCCTTTGACAGCATCCTGCTCTATACACAAAGGCAACAATTGCATGCAGTTACCCCAAAGCGTGGTACAGGGCTGGGCAAAGGGTGCAGAGATCCACACCCCATTGGCACCCTAAGAGAAGGGCATGGGCACCCCACAGTGTGGTCCTTACCTCTGCAGGGGAGCCCATACCCCGTCAGGGAGGAGCAGAAGCTCCTAAAAGGAGTTTAAAAGCAATGGCTACACATCTTTTATTTTTACTGATGGGTGTGTCACAGAAGACAGTTCATAACAACCATACAGAAGGCTTTAAATTCTAATTTCTTCAGTTATTTTGCTACAGGAAAATCTCTGGGAGGGAAAGGTATGCACCTAGGCAAGAAAACCAGTACTGTGGGGGCTTCTTGTGCATCTTTAAAAAGTTGAGCACAAGCCTGAGAAGACCTTAAGGATCAGCACTTCTCAACTTTTAGGTCTATCATGCTAATCTCCCCAGAACACTCAGACACGGCAGAAGAGCTCCACCTTCCACCCCCTGACAAGCTTCTGACTTCTGAATGTTTGGTGCAAAAAACCCAGTTTCCAAACAAAAGTTACCCCTTCCCCAGGATCCAGGCATCCTATCAGGCTCTTTAAATCTTTCTATTCACCCAAGAAAAGTAGAATAGACTCTTCTAACAAAAACCCCAAATTTATCCATTTTCCCTTTTCTTTAATAGGTTTCAAGGAGGAGAAAGTCTCAGGGCTCTTCCCCCACCTTCTGCTCTGCCAAAATGCCATCGAGGAAACCGTTAACTTTCTTCTAAAAGAGCACAACTATCAACTCAAGTGAGCGGAAACATTATTTTCCAGCTTCACAGACCATGTTTAAAAAGCAACAGGGCAGTGGGAAAAACAATTTACGTGATGTAGAAATAAAGGCGGTTGACAGCATCCCCTTTCAAGTGTCATGATAAATCTAAATATTGTATATTCCAAGCCAGTCACTTCATTACGTAAGTAATTGCCTGAAATGTCATTTTGATTTTGCCTGTCTTCATTAATACTGCAGCTCTTCACTGGTTCTCTGAGATAGTTCACTCAAATATTGCAAATTTAGGAACAGGATTGAGACATCTCTGGGGAGAACTTAAAAATTGTGGCTAAGAGCATATTAAATCATACCTTCTGCCTGAAAGAGGTTCTTTGTAGGAAGCATTCAGTGCGTTTTCCAGCATAAAAATGTCTCTGGACAAGTCATCTCTGTGAACTTAACTGTTGTCTCCTGGCTGCAAAAGCACTAATGTTAAACCAGAGATTTCCCAGTCCACTGGCAACCACTCCCCAAGGCACAGGAACCAGCAGACAGAGCCACATTGAACGGTGATGGAAGAGAACTGGAGGAACCTCCACCACTGAAACACTGCTCTGCAAACATGTCTGGGGCTCAAAAGTTTAGAAACAGGCTTAAATCAAGGAGGAGATGTTCTTCAGCCCATTTGCCCCAAATGCCTCTTTCTCAAGCTTGGGAAGTGGCTTTTTTGCTGCTGGAACAGCATCACTGCACCCCTCAACGTGGCAAAGACCCCACCAGCATGGCTACACAGAGCCTGGCCAGCACATGCTCCAACCCTCAGCGCACGTTAATCCCCCAAAGTTGGCAAGGCAGCTCCAAGAGCCTTTGAGCATCTCAGCTCTGCAAAAGGCTGGGGTCGAGACGTTGCTGCTTCTCGAGCCCAGGCCACGTATTGCTCTGGGGGTGCTTAAGCCTCAGATTCCAGGCTGTGCACCTGTATTGGTTATTTTTAAATACACTGTTGGGGTGCTTGCATATGAGAGCACCTCACACACACACACACACACACCACCCTTAATTGCCTCCATCAGAGCAGCAGCGGTGGCTGTGCCTTGCTGGCAGAGATGCTCTCCCATTTGAGCTGCTGCTGACACCTTTAATCACTCCCCAAACCCTCAGCACCTCTCCCCCCATTCCAGCCTTCTCTTCCCCCAACGGCACCGCAACACTCGCGCCTCAGAATTTATAGTGGCAGCCTCTCAGTTTGCTCTGCGCCGTTCCGGGAGCGTAAAGAAGGAATGAAAGTGTAAATCAAAGCGTCTCCCAAACGGCTTCCACAGGAGGAAACTACACACCTTCCCAGAAAGCCCCTTCTCCAGGATGCATCACAAAGGATGTTCCTCAAAGAGCGGAGCCCCGCAGCCAGTGCTGCCCACCCACCGCACTCGTAGGCAGAGGGGAAGTCCCTGAGGTGCTGCCATGATGCCACCGTGCCCATGGCATCCAGCTGGCTGCGGGAAGACCCCTCTCCCCCAGCACCCCATCCATGTCCACTCTCCCTAGCTTCCTCCATCACATTGGCCACCATAAAGAGGGGCCAGGAGATGCTCCGGCAAGGGCCACCACCAAACGTGCATCAGAGAAGCCACCCCCGTGAGCCTCTTCAACAAACCAACCCAAAATATGGCTTGTTGCAGAGGCACAGCAGTTCCTGCTTTTCCATCCCTCTGCTCCTCAAATGGAAGCATCATCAGAAATTCACCTTTTCTTATTATTATTGCTTCTTGGCCAGGTCTTTACCATAAGTAGGATTCGAAAGGAAAAAAGTTAAAATTAATTTCATTTCCCACCACCACCACATATTGGTGTGAGCTATACACAAATCATAATTCCTAAAAATAACAAATTGCAGAACGGGGTAATCAGAAGTAAATTGATATTGATAAATAAGCTTTTCTTCCGTGCGGTAGGTGGTTTATTTTAATCTAATGAGTTTTATATTTTCTGAGCTTTCAGATTCTGTGATGAAGAGCCGTCCGCGCTAGAATTACGAAGCACTTTGAAATATTGTAATTTTATGGCTCATTTTGTCAGGACTCTTGAAAATGAGATTTGTTCCCAGTGAAAAAATTTGCCCTTTTTTTCCTTCTGCTCCCTGCAGCGAAGGAAAAAATTCCCTTGTTAAATAAATACAGGCCAGCATATTGGTATGCATGTGGTGGGGGGAAGGATGGATGCACAAAGAACAGGGAGCCACACAACCCACCTAAGCCCCAAGACTGTGCTTGCTGAAGAAAGTGTGAAAGATGCTCTCTCCCCTTCCTTCAGCCCAAAATCCAAGCTGAGGTTGGAAATATTCTTTTCTCCCCGCACCCACCCCAGGGAGTGCCCACAAAGCAAAGAGCTTTGTGCATCCCAGCTACTATTTAAACTTTTCTTCTAGCAGGGAAAAAGCTAGAGTTGTTACTTGCTAACAACTGATTGCACTAAAGTTACCCCCATTTCCAGCAGTTTACTCCCTTTTCCACACAAGGCCAGGAGTGGAAACATGTTGTTTGGGGCTGCCAAAGGTTTGCTTTCCTACAGGGAACAAGTGTTAGCTCCAAGACAACATTAACACATTGTTTAACCAACAGTTCATGACCAGAAGAAAATGCCATGTGTGAACTTCTCAGGCCACACAGGAAAACTTTGACTTGGAAGTGAAATTGGTTTTCCAAGTCATTGCAACTGCCTTAAAATAATCCTGAGAGCTGCCCTGCTCTGCATTAGCAACAGCAAACGCTCTGCTGTAGCACACCCCAACTACAGGGTCCCCAGGGAAAGTCATTTAGTGCTACAAGTGCAAGCATCTAATTCACTTCTTCATTCATGCAATGTTAAAATAACACCCTGGGGGCTTTAGGAAGGGGGATCCTTACTCCCTGCTGCTGCAGGGACAGCCACCCATCCTTCCATAGGCAGGATCTTTCTTGGGTAGATTGAACAGGAGATGCTTGATTCTGTTATTGAGTGGGGCAGCACTGGTTCTACTGAACCTCCAACACTGGTTGCTAGGATGCCTATGGTGACTAGCAACCATTTTCCATCACATAACCTCACTTAAGCTGCAAGGGCAGCTCCTAAACCAGAAGGCAGATTGGGATGGGGCACAGAGACCAAGCCAACAGGCTCCTGGCTCTCCTCAGTCCTGGGCTGCACCAACGCAAAGCTCAGCACGTGAGGGCAAGGCAGCAAAGGAGCAGCAGGGCTGCAGAGCAGATGATGCTAATGTTGGACCAAAAGGTGGAAAAGCACCCAACAGCAACAGAACTCAGCTTAAAGAAAACAAAAAAAAAAAAAGGGGGGGGGGAGGAAAGGAGGAGTGGGGAGAAGGGTGGGAATTATTGCTTTAGGAGGAGGTAGAAAGCTGAACCCAGTGCAGTGGCACTCAGGGGTTGGTGTCACAAGACAGGAACCTCTCTCCAGACTCTTGAAAAAACACACAGTGATGAACAAAGTGGCAAAGACCTGACCCAAAGTCTGCTGATGAACAGGAGGCCAGACACTGTCTTCTTGTGCCCTGCCTGGAAGAAGGAAGGCTTGCCTGCTGACTGAGGCTGAGCAGCAGCTTGCCTGGACTTCCAAGCACCTACACCAAAATAATGCAGGAGAAGTGTTAAACATCCTCCAGCTCTAACATAACATTCTGAAAAGCTGCCACACAGCCTGTGCTTACATATCCTAGGGCACTCCTGCCTGCCCAGCTTCAGATGCAAGCACAGAACTTCAGTTTGGTTTGGTTTTAAAGGGAAAAAAGAGAAGACACCTGTGAAGTGGAATTAGAGGAAAACCAAAGCGTGTCCTCTAAATGTTCATTCACTTACAGAATAATAAGCACATGTAGAAGACATGCAGTAGATGACTATTCATAAATCATAAGAATTGTTTTTCATTGGAACAGACCTTTAAGATCACCAAGTCCACCTGCTAACCAAGCATTGCCAGGGCACCACTAAACCATGGCCCTCAGCACCACATCTACAAGGCTTTGAAATCCCTGCAGGGATGGGGACTCCACCACTGCCCTGGGCAGCCTGGGCCAGGCCTTGACAACCCTTCAGGGAAGACATTTTCCCTCATATCTGGGTCGGGGCAATCCCAGGCACC